>NW_024879183.1:366-167778 GCF_018340385.1 Cyprinus carpio
ACTTAGCGTTTGCGGAAGGCTTTAATATCACTATATATTGTTGCAACACCTCCCCCACGACCAGTCTGACGGGGCTCATGTTTATAACATCATTGTTATTTGTGAACTTAGCGTTTGCGGAAGGCTTTAAGACCAAGCGGAGTCCTCCGTCAGCTGCTCCCGCTTCACAGCGCCTAATAATGTTATAATGTGCCAACAGGATATTTTTAGTTCTCTTCACTTTACAACAAATCCTTTAAATTTAACAAATCTTAAACAATCTATATCAGAACAGACAAATACTTACAAATATATAATTCCTAAGGATTTAAATAAAAATTGCAGTATATAATAATATAGGCTTAGCTATAAACAAACAAACAAACAAAAATAAATGAATAATAATTTAAAGCGAACCATAAGGTAAGGTTGGGCTTCTCATTCGGGAGAAGAAATCCAAACGTTTCCATATTCCGTGATGTTGCCTATTTCAAGCTAACTATAGTTCATTCATTAAGAAAAATAGGCTTTGTAGTTCACGCGTGTTTCAGTATCGATGGAAAAAAAAATAAAAAATCATAATTAGCAAAAATATGCCAAAGTGGACCGCTGCTCACGTCGAATGGCACGGTGAATGGCTACTGTTTCCAATGAATGTGCACGAGGCACCAGCGCGATCAAACAGCTGAAACAGAAAAATACAAAAAATTTTTAGGTCAACACAGTAAAGGCATAAATTCAAAAATGCAAAGTGTTAGCAGTTTGAAAAAAATCAAGAATAATACCAGAATTAATAATAATTATTGCTAAATGCTGGCGAACGTTCTCATTTTCTTATCTGCAATGGAACCTGAAGGATTTTTTTTTTAAACCAAGAATGAACCGAAATGAAAACATTTAGCTTTTAAAATCCGTATATATAAGGCCTTATATTTAATGACGGTTTAATAACAATAGCAAGCATAAGATTCTTTGTGTAAAGGTCTTCTTTTAATTTTTGATGAGTAGACTGTAGCTAAGGACTATCATACAATTTGAATGAAATTAACTCACTGTAAATTTTTTTTGTAATGGTTTTTAAAGATGGTACATGTTATATCATAATGTTATTGTTCTTTTACCCCTCCTTCCTTTTATCTCATTTTACAATTACAATTCAGTTCGCAATCCGTCCCTTTGCGCCACCTGTGGCGGTAGTTTCGCGAATGAATTAAACACGCAACTGACTTGCACTTAACCCCCCGTACCACCCACTTCGGTATTCTAACACACTTTTGTACATCACTACCATCTGTACACCACTATTATTACCCCACTTCATAAATACTCAACTGAAACTGTTGTCGCTTAGTTTTGTAACGTGATAGTTTTTGTACGGTGAGCCCATAATTTCAAAATGTATCACTCTTGCTGCAATGCTTGATTTGAATGCAAACACACACAGCACATTTGCGCAAGGATATCCACACACCATCGAGCAAACGTCTGCCTCATCATTCAGGGAAGGAGAAAATGACAAGCAGCAGCTTCTAATTCACCATTAACATTGACGTATACGGAGAGAAAACAACGCAAGTATCGATAACAGTATCGTTTGTCGTTATATGTTTTTGTAAACTGTTAAAATTCAATAAATACATGTTTATAAAAAAAATACTGGTTCTCTGTACCCATCTACCTGTGGATAAAGAAAGACCCTTTCCTTCGTAATGTTATTTTGAATTCTGAACTTACCTGATGTGTGTTCTGATCCCCACTTCAATAAACCTGCTGAACTACCTTTGATCTCCATTCTCTGTACTGTGACACATGTATTTTGTTAGATGTATTGAGCTGATTTTTTGATAATTTCATAGACATGTTGACTAGTTGAAAAAAAAAACATTTGTAAACATTTTTTTGCCAATTTGCCCAGCCCTAATAAGTATTGCAGTTATATGTTTGTGTTGCATTGTTTTTGATATAATTGTTAGTTCACTACTTTTTATTAATTTATCTCTTATTTTAAAGGTGTCTGTGAAGGTGTTGCATTTACTTTCCCAGAATCAAACTGGGACTAGGAGCCTTTCGGCAGAGACTGACACAGACAACTTATGACAGTTACCGACCACACCAGAACAATGACCTTAACCGTGTGGGGGACAGTTCTGTGCTAATAGGTAACTGCTATGAGACCACAAACGTTTTTGTACGGTTGTTCAAACAGACACCTTGTTTGAACACAACTGTCCAAACTACATGTTCACTTATTGATGACTGTGGTAGTTCTGCAGAAGTAGAGCAAGGTGAAAGAGAAAATGTAGGAGAAATTGTGGATACAGATGTCAGAGTTGAGTACTTGTGACGACAATTGCACACTTTGGAGTTTGTGAACCCTGAAACAAACATGACACACTGTAAAAAATTGTAGAGCTTATTGTAAAACTTCCAAAGTAACATCACTGTTACATGGACACATCACAAGAAAACCACATGGATCTTGACATATTCTGCAAGCTATTGAGTTTTGGCAAACACATGGTAGATATGATTTGAAATTAATTGATTTCCAAACCATAAAATGAGTCGTGAAAAACTGCAGACTGACGTGTGTGGTAAAGTCATCTTGAATGTAGTTTCTAGATGGTGCTGTAGAAAGGTCAGTGTGTGAGGCCAGAAGCTGGTTGTGACAAACGTGTGCAGTCTGATGTCCACATTGACCAGCACAGTAGGCCTTGTACTTCTGCTGCCAGAGCTTGTGCTACTGATGAGAAAGAGTGTGTAGAAGTCCAAGATATTTGTGATCACGTCGCCTAGGATTTGGAATAATTTGAGCATTAGAATGGATACAGGTGTAAACAATGTTTATCATAAGGTGAAGTTGTATTAGTTGTAATAAATATTTTGACACAGATTCGTAGACTTGATTGTGTCTGCTATACTTTATAGCAGTGATTCTTTATTTTTTCATAAAACTAGACTCTGCCTCTGTTTAAACTCTGCCGCGGTACCAGTTGCATTGAACTATTCATTAGGCTGCTTGTTTGATGAAAAAGATGAAATGTAGTTGCAATAAATGCGTTAAGAATCTGTACAACTGCAGCAGCGGAGCAATAATTATTCTGCTTTAAAAAACCTAAGAAATAACTAATGACACAACATGATCTTATCTCCGACCAACCAACAAAAACAGAAATTGGAAATTAATGCACATGTGTACAAACAAATCGAATAATCAAACCAATTCATTCATCTTCCCCTCAACTAAAAAAAAAACACAAAAACTTAATCTGATTTCTTGTTTTTCAGTTATATATTAAATTTTTTTATTATTCGTTCATTCGAAATCATCCGTTCTTTATATATTCAATTAAGAATTCAAATTCGGAAAATTGAAAAAGGACTTATGTCATTATTCATTTACAGAAACAATATTCAAAAAATAAATAATGGCTTTATTTCATATTTTCGATTTTCCTTTTAGAAACGAGTATTTAAAAAAACAAAAAAGAGTGACTATATGATTTTCGTTTTAAAAATTTCGTTTTCGTCTTTTTTCATGGTGAAAAACGGATGAGCAAAATTTTAAAAATGGTTTGATTTTCAATTTATATTTCGAATAACAAAAAATAAAATCACCAGAAAACAGAAACGAAAAAAGGCCATTTTTTATATATTTCGAGACAGGATGTGGTCATTTATATGACAAGACCACCAAATTTGGACGGAGCGCTGGAGTCTAGCGGAGCTGTGGAATGCTAGAAAAAAAATGACTGTGTGATTGACTGTGATACCTGGACATGGAGCAGAACGTGGTTTACTGAAACAATAAAAGGGTGTCTCTCAGGGAAGAAGACATGACTGCAGAAAAAACTTAGTTGCATATTTCAGGTAAAAAAACAAAAAAAAAAAATAAAAAAAATATCCAGTCACATATTTCAGGTTAAAAAAATCCTCAAGCTATAGCTTACAACCAGACGCTCCAGAGAGTATCAAGATCAACTTTATTGTCCAACAAAGTGGAAAATGGTTTGGGCATTCACACATGCTGGAGCCGTGAGGTTAAAAGACTAACATGCCACATACAAAAAACAGACAAAGATGTTAGCAAGGCTAGACTGTTATGCTAGCTTAGCCCACTAACGTAAGTGGGGACATTGTCGGGTGGAAGTCTGCCTCGTTGGATTATCTTTTAAAGACTGTATATCTGTAACATAATTTAGAGGTTTAGTATTTAGAGAAGTTTTCCTCTCAGTAGTCACTGAAAAATATGAATTGAGAAAGGGTTGGAAATAAACACTAGTGGTTATCTGTCTTATGAATTTCTTCTCAACTCATAGTCTATACATGACTGACGACGCAAATGTGGCCATTTTTCCTGAAGCATCTGATCATTTCAGCACATTCAAACTTACTCCAAGAGCCCACTATGAGGTTCACGATGAGGAGGACACCTCACCGGCTGCAACTAACACAGGCCAACGTCTTACATTCATGCGAACACCTGCGACTCCTTCTAGTTCAACTGCACCGCGGACTGCCTCAGCCCCACCCAGAGCCACTGTCTCTAAAACATTTCAAAGCTAACGCTGGCCTAAATCGCCTCTCTAATGACATTTATTATTTCAAACTGACCAATTATGGGAAATAAAATATAATTACATATAACTGTAAATCACTTGGCAATGGTATTGACTGATGTGCAGGGCAATGCAATTTTGGAGTCAGAACGGACAACAGGTGGGAAACATTCATTTTGTTTTACTTTTAAATCTTTACTTTTGTGACACGATTACTTATGACTGAAACATCCACTTAAGTAATGTTTTTTCCTGGTTTTCACCCCGACTTATTTGTCTAAACATTGAAATGCATTGTGGTTTATTTAGACTTATCCTTACCACCGCTGTTCATACTATTGAAAAACATTTTCTTCAAATCAGCACCTGTTTGCCTGCTCTATAACTGCTTCTGTATTACAGTGGCTTTTATATTGTTTGGGACAAAGATTTATTTGGCTCTCAGGGTTTCTTATATATTAACACG
This sequence comes from Cyprinus carpio, assembly GCF_018340385.1. Taxonomy (NCBI): domain Eukaryota; kingdom Metazoa; phylum Chordata; class Actinopteri; order Cypriniformes; family Cyprinidae; genus Cyprinus; species Cyprinus carpio. The sequence continues at coordinate 5,371 of NW_024879183.1, forward strand.
GCTAAGTATCTGAGAGCCTGTTAACATATTCCCATTATTTGGGATGGAAACTGAGCTTGTCCACATCCCCTTGTCGTTTTGTTGTGTGTGAGAAAAGTGTCTTGTTTTGAATGAATGAATTTCATAAGAAGCAGCCCTGAGTTTGCCAAGCTATATTCGTAAATAAAAAGCCTTGTTTTTTTCTAATTTGTCAAACAAAAGGTTAGGCTTTTACACCACCACCACTATCAAAACCACTAAAATCCTTGCTTTTGTTATTTATCGATTGTTTTTAGTTGTAACAGATGAAGATGCTGCAGGGATTGGAGAGGTCACTGAGAAACAGAAGAGCTTGTACTGGCATCACAGAGTCCTGACCCCTTCCCAGTTACAGACCATCAAGCAAGGGTTCTGTTGTGTTATTTGTATGAGTAGGTATCCCAATAGATGGGAATTGGCACACACTACACAAAATGGGTCTAAAATTATTTTACATGTGGGACAGAGTTTGAGATTTCCGAATACACAAGCAGTACGTTATTACATCCTCTAACCAAAGTCAGCTGTGTCTCATCCACTACAATTAATTACATGTACTGATGTAACCCTTTGTGTAACGGTCAGGAACTCTCCGTCACATAACCAGCCCAATCATCACCCACATCTGACTCTCATCAAGCACGATCCCAATCGCCAAACTACTGAGAACTGAACACCCACACCAGCAACCAGCAAACATTCACCAGGATAAAGACACCTTCACCTCAGTACTCCAGTTTACTATACTGAACTGGTGGCCGGCTGGTTTCACTAACCTGTTCATTCTTATGCTCTTAGATAAATACGATCTTCCCTGGTCTCCCATTGATGTCTTCCCCTGTGTAACTCTCCAGAGCTCTGGGATTTCCAGTCATCATATCATTGTCACATTAGCACTTGTAAACAAACTGTTCACTTGCACCAAACCCTCTGCATCGTGGTTTGTGACACGGTTGAAAGCTGCTTGACTTTAAATGCCCTAATTGAACTAATCCTGGTTTTGTCTAAGCCCTGTCTGCGAACCCATATCTTACTTGTTTAATTAGAGATACGTAACCTACACTTTAAATCTTTACTGGAATATGGTAACATTTATAAAATACTTATTTCAATATGGCAACAAGATACCTTGGTCTACAATATTCCTATAATTAAATTACTGACAGAGACCCGTCTCCTCTCAACCGTTCACTGTAGGCTTGATGACATCATCAGTAGCAAAGAGGTCAACCCCATTCTTTCTCAATCTTCTCCCCATTCCTTAGTACAAGTTGGTCTCATCAGCTTTGCACATAGGTTTTAAGAGGAAACTCTGTACTACTTTTAGGAGAACTCTGTGGCAAAAAAAGTTTTGTGAACATGAGCTTTGTCCCAAAGTTGAGTGTACTCACTTCTAAGGCCACGGACTTCAAAGACCAGGCCTCTGAAGTGCACGAAGGGCCCTCTGAAGTGTGTGAGATACTCCGCCTTCGCAGGATATCCTAATTCCACCAGGTGTTCCCGATTAGCGCTGTGTCGCATAGCAACGGTGAGAGGAGAGCTGACATCCTGGCACATTTATAAAAGTTATGGAGCCAGCATTGTTATTATTTCTTTTTATATTTTATGTTGTAATGGAGGAGATGGTGGGAATGTTTCACCCACGGCGGCGCCGGGTGATGTACCTCAGGCTTAGCCGAGACCGAGGACAGGTACGTTCCACTGTCCTTGCCGAATTACAACTTTAAATGCATGTATTGCGTTTGAACTTACTTGAATGATGTTATGATACACATGAAAACACACACAAAATAGTGGTTCAGTTATGCTGACTGATATCTTACTAAGGTGCGCTTTTAAAATAGTTTATTGTCTTGACCATGGTGAACATATTTAGAAAGGTTTGCAACCCTGATTTCAGGCAGTTAAGTAACCATAAATATAAAACTGAGTAAATAAAACAAATGGAGCACTTTTGTTCAGTGGCAGCTGTGACAGCTGAACAGTGTTCTGTATGGCCGGTCTGAGTCCTTCAGATGTAGCCTCTGATATGGGTTCCAGCTGTAGTTAGCAACAATTTGTTAATATTCTGACAATAAATGTTAGTTTCATTCTCAAAATGACCAGTGGGGGACTGTAACAAAGCACATTCGTTAAGTATTCAGTACAAATGTGAAGTAGGTTACTATGTGTGTTTTTTTCCTCACAGGACAGCAGCACTATAATAATATGATCTTTTGATGCATTGTTGTACATTAAACTGGCCAACAGTATATGTAATAGGCTATTTTAAATTTAACAACCTTGAACATATTCAGAAGTAAAATGCAACATACACATTAGTGCAGCAGTAATATTAATGCAAAACCATCCTGATAAATTATTTTTTCAGAACAATACATACCTTCGCTTTTACTCTTCATACCTTAAGTATATTACAGTATGCAAGATTATACTTTTACTTAAAGGGACTGTTCATCCAGAATGAAAATTCAATCGTTTACTCACTCTCAAGTTCTTCCAAACCTTTATACATTTCTTTGTTCTTCTGTGCACAAAGTTAGATATTTGGAACAGTGTTTGTAACCAAGCAGATCTTGCCCCCATTGACTGCAATAGGGAAAAAAATAATACTATGGTTGTCAGTGGGGGTTTCTTCTACTAATTACTTTCTCACAGCTCTGAACAATCTATTTTTTCCTTCTTTCCCTAAATCAGACCAGACCCCTGTATGGGATCAGAATCCCGCCAAATGTATTGCAGTCATAGATCGAAAAATAATAAGCATAAATAAAATATTTAAAAACACATGTAAAATAATAACGCACAAAACTGAAAAACAAATCCAATTTTTTTTTAAATAACAAACAACGCGGTCATTGATCGAAAAATAATAAGCGGTGAATCAAAAATGTAAACACATTTAAAATTATTAATGGCACAAAACTGAAACATGAATTCAAAATTTTCCAAATCGCAAACAAAATCAGGGTTTCCTGCTCATATGTTATTTTTTTTGTGTGCTTATGGTCTTTTCCCCTTTGCTCTTGTTTCCACGTTCTGCGCGTTTCTAAATGTTGCAGTTAGAGGTTCATCATGTAAATCAGGGCGGGCTTCAGCGTCACCATTGGGCCACAAGTTCTAGATTGACAGCTGCTCCTCTAGCCAATCAGTCCAAGGGGGAGTTGACGTCACTCACAATGCGGAACTCGTGGCTGCTGTGGCAGGTGTGTGAAGCTGGATAACCAGCGTCAGCAGGCAAATCCCTGGACGATCTCAGGTAATTAGCCATAAATATTTTGTTAAAGAGGGTGACAGAAACATTCCCTTTGTGTGTTATGATATTTTCTGCAAGCTCTATGTTGTCCGAGTAGGCCGATATGTAGCCCGCTAACACGTGTCTTGTTAGTTTGGTTTAGTGAGCAATACTTTATATTTTAGGCAGTAGGGCTGCACTATAAATTTGATGCGCAGCTTGTCAGTAAAGCCGGTTCTGTAATCAGCGGTAAATCTCCATCACCTGCGCACTTTCATGGAGCAGCATTTACTACACAGAGCCATTATGCTGCTCCATGTGAAAGCGCGCACGTGATGGAGAATTACCGCTGATTACAGAACCGGAATGCAAATACAGTATTTTATGTGTTATATTTGTGGTTGTAGCTTGAAGGGATACAGCTACAGGAAAACAAACATTAAATATTTTTTTTCTCACAATTAGATTGTGTTTTTATTAAGTTTACACCTACCCCAACCCCTAAACCTACCCTTACAGTAATGCAGATACATTAAAAATCATTGTTTAGCACGCGAAAAAAGGACGCGATATTGATGTGCATAAACCCTGGTAGGAAATGTCAGGACACCGCCTTTACTGACAAGACGCGCATATCGCGTGCAATTTATCGTGCAGCCCTACAATGCCTAAAATATAAAGTATTGCTTACTAAACCCAAACTAACAAGACACCTGTTAACGAGCTAGATATCGGCCTAGTCGGACTACACAGAGCTTGCAGAAAATATCATAACACACAAAGTGAATGTTTCTGTCACCCATTAACAAAATATTTATGGCTAATTACCTGAGATCGTCCGGGATTTTGCCTTCTGACACTGGTTATCCATTCTCACACTAGATCTTCACACTGTTAATCACGGGATTGGGACGGGACAGGAAAAAAAATGTCAGCGGGACTGTGGGCGGGACCGGGAATCGTAATAACACTTTGATCCCCAACTTTATACACAAATATAGCCTACCTTTTAAATAAACTATAAACTGTAGGCTTATTTTTTAACTTGAACTCAATTCTACTTCCCCTGTGTCTTTATGTTCTCCTCCTGTCTGCTTTGGTGTGGCTGGTTCACTGAATGACCTGCGCGTGAAGGACAGACCGTTAATGGCTGGTCTATGTGGTAATACAGTAGCCTACATCGGGCAGGGACATCCAAAAGCCCAGCTATCATTCATAGACCTCAAATATAGCTTTTCAGCTAAAAGATGTATGTAGTCACAACTTTACATGGCCGCTCAATCTAATGTTAACCCACAGAAATGTGCGCTATTGAAGTGGTGTGCGCAAACTGAACAGCAGCGCGCTCACAGCAGGACAGATGGAGGCACCGGTGCTCTCACTGGCTCTTAAAATACTCCGTAATCTTTGTTCATACAGATAAAAGTAATAAATCTTTCGAATCCCTATACGTTCATTTGTGTGCAATTAGAATAACAACGGAACGTGCTTCTGTAAAATAATTAAAGCAAACGATGCGGTTTCTGTCGTCTCGGTCATGTGAACCTGAGCGAGAAACTTCGAAACTCTGTGTATGAAAAATAAATCTATAGACAGTGAAATGTCTACGCTTCAAATTAATGTGTTAGCAGGAAAAAAAAAAATGATTTTCAACATCCATATATTACATTAAATTTAATGTGTGTGCAATGCACATTGTGCATTAAGATGGCTTCAGTTCAATAACAAATAACAAAAAAAACTACATTTTGAATTTTTATTTAACTAAAGTGGGCATGCTGTGATCTGTACTGTATTTTATTTTGATTTTTTTTGTGACAGATTCCGGCCAAAAAGAAATACAACATAGTGGGAGGGAACGTGAGTCATTCTTCCGGGATTGAAACGGGATGGGATTTTCCCCCAGTATTTTTTGTGTGATTGGGACGGGATGGGATCTTTTTTTGCGGGAGTGGGACGGGAGAGATTTGAAAATCCACTCCCGTGTCACCCTCTACTTCACACCAGAGCATGTGAGCGGAGTGGAGCGGTGAGAATCTCCGCTCATCGCTCACGGAACTGGTTCACCCCTCCGCTCCCCGCTCAAAGCTACATCAGGCCGCTCCGCTCATTATCGCTCAGCGCTCAACGCAGTTTGCTTCGCGCTCCACTCAAATCGCCCCCGCTCGCTCCAAAAAAAAAAAAAAATCTATATATGTCTTTTAGCTTAGACCACAGCCTTACCTCCTAAAGAACTAATGAGCAACAACAACATTTTTCAAATAGAAATGTTTTATTTCAAATTACAAATTACAAATTAGTCACAAAAATTCCTGTAAAATTAAACGAATAAATGGGCCTAATAATATAAATAAAAATTATATAAACAAAAATATACATAAACGTTTTAAAAGTAAAATTAACTTTTAGGCCAACATTCTTATAACCGAACTTTTGCGCAGCGCACAGGATTAAAATTTGAATTGGCTTATATCAATTGTACAAAAAAAAAAAAAAAACTGCTGTAAAATTAAACGAATAAATGGGCCTAATAATATAAATAAAAAATTATATAAACAAAAATATACATAAACGTTTTAAAAGTAAATTAACTATTAGGCCAACATTCTTATAAATGAACTTTTGCGAAGCGCACAGGATTAAATTTTAAATTGGCTTATATCAATTGTACAAAAAAACTGCTGTAAAATTAAACGAATTAATGGGCCTAATTATATAAATAAATCACTGTTAGTTCGTTTTTTAATAGTACACCTGTATGATTTCTCGTTTTCTTTTTTGAAGTACTTTTTGAACTCCATTATTGAGCCAAGTTTTGAATGAAAATAGTCTGTTGATGACAGTAAAAGACAGATGGATTCTGGGTCAAGAGCTGGGTAGTAACGGATTACATTCGTGGTGAGCAGAGCGAAATTGGAGCGAAATAGGAGCAGGAAATAGAGCAACGCTCCGTCCTTTTAAAAATGCCGCTCTGCGCTAAGACCCGCCCGCTCGCGCTCCCCGCTCGCTCCCGCTCCCCGCTCGCTCCCGCTCCACTCCGCTCACATGCTCTGCTTCACACACCTGCCACAGCAGCCACAAGTCGCATCGGAGTGACGTCAACTCCCCCTTGGACTGATTGGCTAGAGGAGCAGCTGTCAATCTAGAACTTGTGGCCCAATGGTGACGCTGAAGCCCGCCCTGATTTACATGAAACTCTAACTGCAACAACATTAGAAACGCAAGCGCAGAACGTGGAAACAAGAGCAAAGGGGAAAAGACCATAAGCACACAAAAAAATAAAAAATAATATGAGCAGGAAACCTGATTTTGTTTGCGATTTGGAAAATTTTAAATTCATGTTTCAGTTTTATGCAATATAATTTTAAATGTGTTTACATTTTTGATTCACGCTTATTATTTTACGATCAATGATCGCGTTGTTTGTTATTTTAAAAAAAAATTGCATTTGTTTTTCAGTTTTGTGCGTTATTATTTTACATGTGTTTTTAAATATTTTATTTATGCTTATTATTTTTCGATCTATGACTGCAATACATTTGGCGGGATTCTGATCCCAGACCCCTGTACTGCAGGATAAACCTTAAAGGGTTAGTTCAGCCAAAAATCAAAATGATGTCATTAATGACTCACCCTCATGTCGTTCCAAACCCGTGAGACCTCCGTTCATCTTCAGAACTCACTTTAAGATATTTTAGATTTAGTCCAAGAGCTTTCTGTCCCTCCATTGAGAATGTATGTACGGTATACTGTCCACGTCCAGAAAGGTAATAAAAACATCTTCAGAGTAGTCCATGTGACATCAGAGGGTCCGTTAGAATTTATTGAAGCATCGAAAATAAATTTTGGTCCAAAAATAACGACTTTATTCAGCATTGTCTTCTCTTCTGGGTCTGTTATGAGTGCGTTCACAACACGTCAGCAGCGTCGTGAACACACTCACAACACCTGCTGAAGACCTGGAGGCAGCTGGTCGTGGGTTTGCAGGGCTGGCAAGACACAGTGCTTTTTTTTTTTTACCATTTCAGGTCATGACAGCCTGTGCCATCCTCCATAACATCTGCCTTGGGGTTGGTGACATCATGGCCCCGGAGGATGAGCACGAGGAGGAGGAGGAGGGGGAGCATGCTTTGGAGACAGTCAGTGGTGCTCCACGGCGTGACCAGCTGTCTGCAGAGGTGTCTGCCCTGGAGGAGGTACCTGCTGACCACGACTATTTGTAACAGGCAAGACAATTGTAAAGCTATGATGCCTAAGACAAAAATTGATTGGACCATAAAACTGTTTTGCAAATAGAAATATTTTATGGTTTGTTTTGAGTATGCAATTTAATTTATTCTTCCCTTTCTGAAAACATCTCAGTGACATGACAGCTGTTGATTGTGTCAGCCCTGCAAACCTGTTGGTAGACAATGCAGTGGAAATATGCACTCAAACACTCAGGAGACCATCCCAGATGATGTCCCACCAGCAGAGAGGCCTTACCAGGGTCTGTATTGTGGCAGCCCATCCAGGTCCAGCAGCTCCACCAGGGCCTCTCTGCTCAGCTGAATGACAGTGTACAGAGAAATGTTCTGTTCCGTTTTATATACTCTACTTGTGTGTTGTTTTTCTGAAGATAAACCTAGTTATGTTGTTAAGTAGTTTCAGTAATGTTTTGAATTGTTTTAATGCAACAACTAAATTTTCAAGACCAAAAAAAAAGTATTTGCATGTTTCTATTAAAATAACAATGCTTTTATTAAAATAAAAATGCTTTGTAAAAAAAAAAGTAAAGTAAAATAGTCTTATTTCAGATAAATGACAGGCTATTTCATTGGCAAACTGTCTTCAAATAAGTTTTCTCGTCTTGAGAGAATGGTCAATAATTTATTTGTAAACCATTCTCTCAAGAAGACAAACAGTCGGTCCATTCTCTCTCTGCTCTCTTGGGCTCTTCTCTCCTCCGTCTCTCTCTGGAGAAGCTCCACCAGCTAATCCTCACGGCCCCGTTTTTTCTTGCCTGGTGTTGGTGCTGGCTCCTCCTCATCTTTGTCACGATCACCCACTGCTGAACCTGGTCCTGCTGTTTCCTCAGGGGTGGAGGCAGTTAGGACAGGGGGGTTGTTTGAGGGCCTCTGTCCTAACACCTCATCCATGAGGACAAATAAGGGCCAAGTTTCAGCAGTGGGTTTCCCACTCACCCCCTCACCGGTCCCAGGACACTTGCAATCCTAAAGGCAAAATAAATAAACCATAATTTTCATGAAAACCATGAATTTCAGTAAATGTGTATATTAACTTACTTTATATATATATTTTTAAGTTATCCCATTTTTTTTTTTTTTGGCCTGCGGGAGAGTAACCTTCCCCAGCAGGCCCATTTTCTCCAGAATTGTCCTAAAACAAGAGAAAACAAAAACACTTATGAAATATATTAATATGGGTGCAGTTAGATTAACAATAGAAAATATGACACAGCAGGACATGCATAAAAAATACTGAAGTGCTCAAGTTAGGTTCAAACATGTAGACATCTTGCATGATAGCACTACATAAACATTTAGTGAAAGACTACTGCCTTATATACTGGTTGCCATATTGTTTGTGGGCTTTGTGTGGGGTGGCAGCTAATTGTTAAAATAAACAAGAGAGCCTAGTGGAAAAATGACCTAGTGGGCCTTACCTCCACGCCACGCTGGCCGAGTTTTTGGCCCCTGTGAATAAATGGTCGTTCTGACCCCTTAATTTAATCAACTGAGCTGTCTGCTCGTTGCCCCCTAAAAGCAACTGATATATTAGAAGTTTTGCCTCAAACTACCAAAGAAATGAGGCTGCTCAGTGGTAAAATTTTTAAGTTCACATTTTTCAGGAAAGACCTCTACCTTTTAACACTTGTTTTGCTGGATATTTTTGTCAAACATAATACTTACATTTAAATGTGAATTCCTCTGTCGACGCCACTGATGTCTCACCCGCCATGTTGTTTGAATATTAATTCCGTCATCACCTGTGCGCAGTTTATTCAGGGGATAGGGTAGGGTGCGAAGTGTCCATCAGATGTACACGTCCTCTGCGTCCCAAAGTTAAGGCCACGCCTCCAAAGTGCATGACACGCTCCGCCATCGCAGAATATCCTAATTGCGCCAAGGTGTTCCAGGTTACTGCTCCTGTCACATAGCAACGATACGAGAGGAGAGCTGGCATCCTGCAGGATAGGTGGAGCCAGAATTGCTCATTTATGTTTTTATGTTTCATATCACGATGGAGGGGATGGTAGGAATGTTTCACCCCCGGCGGCGCTGGTTAAGTACCTCAAGCTTAGCAGAGACCGAGGCCAGGTAAACTGGTTTGCTGCGTCCTTAGTTGCTGGATTACAACTTTAAGTGCAGGTATTGGCTTGGAACTTACTTGAATAATGTAATCATAGACTTGAAAAACTACAACATACACACACATGGCAGTTCAAATGCTGACTGATATCTTACAAAGGTGCGATTTTATATAGTTTGATGTCTTGACCATGGTGATCATATGTGGACAGGTTAGCAAAAATAAAACTGTGAATAAAAAAAGAGCACAGTACAGCTTAATGTTCAGCAGCAGCTGTCACAGCTGAACAGTGCTCTGTTCGATATAGTTATTAAAAAACAATTTGTTAATATTCTGACATAAATTATGTTACATTAATTTTCCAAATAATCAGTAGTGGACTGTAAGGAAGTACATTCGTTAAATATACTTGTACAAATGTTAAGTACTAACTTTTCCTTTTCTCTCACAGACAGCAGCACTACGAAAATATGGTCTTTTACAACATGATGCATTGTTGTAGATTAAACTAACCAACAGTATATGAAATAGGCAACTTTACATTTAATAACCTTGAACATATTCAAAAGTAAACTGCAACATACACAGAAGTGCAGCAGTATTATTAATGTAAAACCATCCTGACAAATTATTTTTTAAGAACAATACTGTATACCTTTACTTTTACTCTCAATACCTTAAGTATACGAGAGTATGTAAGATAATACTTTTATTTAAAGGATAGTTCAGCCAGAAATGAAAGTTCTGTAATCATTTACTCACCCTTCATTGTTCCAGGTTTTAAAGGTTTTAAAATATGACTAGTAGTTTTTCCCCAATGTGGTATTAGTAGTTCATACATGAAAATCCCTCACCTTTTGGCGAAATTCGCCGTTTTGAAACCAAAATAGGTGACCTACGTGAATCGTGTGGATTCAATGAGAAAAAAAATGTTTTTTTTGGGGGGGGGGGGGGGGGTAAAGTGGTCCACCGTTCTATCCATAAGCAGACCTGCCAACCTGTACGCATTTTGCGTAGCGGATACGGATTTTGCGCATCCTTAAAATCAAGCAACAGCAAAAGAAGAAGAGTTCGACCAATCATAGCGCTATGTTCTTCCCCCATATAGCAAGTGGGGATGATTGACAGATGCGTAAAGTCAGTCTAAAAAGAGACTGAAAATTGACACCAATAAAGATTCCCGCTCGATTCCACTCCCGCCGTTTGACTGATGAACAGTAGGCTACAGTAATCGTGGTACTTCTGACTCCTGAAGGTAAACAGCCTGGGCTCAATGTGGAAAGGTGAAATTTTGTATTGAGTTAACTTAATCCTCTGGATTCGATGATCACACGGATCGCATGGATTATCTTAAAATACTCCGTCATTTATGTTCCCTCAGATAAGAGGAAGACATCATTCAGCCATGCAAATTATAAAATGCTCAAGTAATGCTGAACAATAAATCGTAATAAATTTGAAATCGCTATGGCTTAGTGATTATGAAAGTGCTGTGATTCTCAGTGTTGAGCAACATAGCCTGCATGTGTTACGTTATTGTGTTAATAATAACTAAGGTGACTAATTATGTTACATATTTATTTTGTATGAAAACTAGCGTGAATGAGCGAATGAATTTTGCAGAATGAGTGTTAGGGGAGAAGGATGGAGCCATTGTTAAACAGCTGGATGCTGGATTGAAATGCAGCTGGAACTGGTCGTGGCTAAAACTGGAAGGCAAGGTCTTAATAAAAGGGCAAGAGGTGTCCTTTCATCTAGGAGATGTATTCTCCAAAATCAACAGGCAGGGATTCGACAGATGCGGAGTGGTGGGGTCATGGCTTTGCAACCTGTCCTCCAACTAATACGCTCGTATAGGTCGTTTGTCCAAATCCCTGAAATACGACACATCAGAGCGTATACTACAATTGCGCCCCTATCGGCAAAAGGTCATTTCCATATTAATGTTTTGTACTCTTTTATTTGCACTGTGATTTGCGTTTCGTGTAGCTCAGTTGGTAGATTATTGCGTTATACCTTGATATGCAATCATGCTATCATGGGTTCGATCCCAGAGAACGGACGTGCACCTAAAATGTATATGCTCAATAAATCATAATTTAGCATGATTTCTGTGAGGGTTAGGTTTAGGGGGTGGGGTTAGGTGTGGTCATTCGAACGAATAAGCCAACTAGTAAAATATGTACGAATTACTGTTAGATCGGTGTAAAAAGTCCACACATTGCATTTAAATAAACGTGCGTTTTGATTGGTAATGACATTATACGTCATTTCATGACGACAGACGCAACGCGATACTGTCATCATTTTTACGCCCGCTAGAGGCCGCTTAACTTTAAAACGTAAATTTAGGTCGTAATAAGGTGCTTGCACAAATGACCTATGCACAAAGGACAGGCTCTGGCTTTGACCAGCCAGATAAGTACCCCTCCCTGAGTGCTCCACCAGTGGAGTGGCAACATGAATGTACCAACATTTAATGCAATCCAGACGGTCAAGTACACCCTGCAGTCCAGGGGGAAGACAGCCATGCAGCTCTTCAGAAGGGACGATGTGAAGTTTGGGGAAAGCAGGCCGTGGAGACACTGGTGGTTCAGGCAAAGAAGAAAAAATGAGATCTGGTTTTAAGAGTATTACGAACTGTAATGTAAATTGTTATCTTTGCCAATAAAATGTATTAAAATCTGAATTACATAACATTGTATTGGCTGTCAATCATGATGGAAGAGTGGACTAGTTAAATTACAGCATGTCCACCATCTCTTGTGGGGATTAGGCCATTTGTGGTGCCCTTACCACATTGTGCCTCATATACTGTAAATGTTAGACCCTGTGACAGGCTGGCATGAAATGGCTTGCATAATACTTAGTAAGGAGGCCATAATAATTTTTGACTCATGGCTAAGTTAAGTTTCTCCAGCTCTTCTCAGGTTGGCAAAAAAAATGCATCAGATTGATGCTTTAAAATATGGAATATTAAAATTTTTCTTACGGGGTAGCATGCCCCCGGACCCCCCTAGAGGGGTAATATCCTTCTCACCTTTTTCACCCCTGACCCGTTTTCATGCATGGTAGTTACTAAAAGTAGTTTACTAAAGTGTCTCAATATTTCTTGTACTAATTACATTGTCATAGCTGTAAACAATTTCTCTTTTCCTTCTTTCCCTAAATCAGACCAGACCTCTGTACTGCAGGATGAAGCTGAATGTGGCAGCGCTGGACAGGTGTTTAATGGTTTTGGGCTGAGCAGGGAGACCCTGACTGTGCTACTGGATCTTCAGAGAAGTGCCACAATCCAGACCCTGGTGTTTGTCTTCCATCTGCCAGTGGTACATCATAGAGGTGGTCTTCAGAGTGTTTGACATGTGCCTCGTTCCATTATCCTCTGAGTCTCTGAGGAGGTGCTGGTCATTCAACTCCTGAAGACCCCAGAACACACGGAGGCAGGGCTGGGCTCGAACTGATGTTGTTTTTCTGATGTTAAACCTAAGCTATGTTGTAAATAGGTGTAAAAAAAAATTTAGAGGACAAAAAAATAAACAGAAGAATGTTTTGTGTGCATGTAAAATGAAAATAAAACTTCTCTTTTATTTACACATCCCAGCCAGCACATGACCGACCTTCAACGTAGAAATATGGTTGAAATGAGGTTAGTTGTTGTTTTAATGTTGAAACATGTTTAGTGCTAAATGGTTGAAAAAGGTTAACAAAAACACTTGTAAATCAACATATTTTTATTTTAAAGATCTGTATGTTGAATCAACTTGTCTTCAACATCATACAAAATAAATGTCTGCCTTTTAAATTATTAATATTAAATTATTTAAGATTATTATTATTATTTTAATAGCATTTTACAATATTTTAATCATGATACCTATTCTAAAATCTGAAAGTGTTATATATACCTTCATATTTCAGAATATATATATATATATATATATATATATATATATATATATATATATATATATATATATATATATCATTAACAACAATCATTTCGCTGCTAATCATGCTGAATCAATTCCTATTGGTTGTTTGACTTTATTGCTTTGATCATGATTGGTTAATCTGGCTGTCATCCAGGAAACTGGACAATGAAACGGTTTGCGCCTTTCTAAATCTGAAAATATGATGGTTATTATCGTCTTTCTGTGAGTGAGGCGACTGACTGTGAGCTGCTGCTCATTGAAACTGCTCGGTCGGTCCCGAATTATTTAATATTTGCCTGTTAATTTTTTTATTTGGAGCGAATTTGAGTCGTGACATGTCAATGGAGAGCAAAAACTGTAATGTGAACACAAGAAGGGTCAGATGTGTTCTGCGAGGTCCAGAAAACATACTGGCAAAATGAGGTAAGAAAATGGCTATCTTTATTATCTTTCGAAAATAGTAAAGTATAACGTTACCAAAGTTTACAAATGGGTAAAGAACATGTAACCTACAAGAATTCCTAGCGAGCTGGGCTTTTTCTGTTTCTCCCAGTTGGGTAATAAAGTTTTATGGCCTGGTCAGGAATTTAAACCCAGCCATGCTGGCACAAGGCCGGTCATTCAGCTTGCAGAGAGTTTGATTTACCTGCATGAGTTCAGGGGCTAAAAGCTTTGGGTTTTAGCCAAGGAATGTGCATTGTTTTAGATTCAACAAGCCATGATTCATTAATTCAGAACCAATGAATGAATGAACTGCTCATACGCTACAATGAAAACAGACTTGACATGAATACTGAATTCAATTATTGGTCACACTTTAGTTTGGGGACCAATTCTCACTATTAACTACAACTTTTGTCTCAAACTAATTTGCTGCTTATTAATACTTAGTAAGGTAGTTGTTAAGTTTACATTGGGATGGAATACAGAATGTAAAATATGGTCATTCAGAATAAGGAATTAATATCTGCTTTATAATACTAATAAACAGCCAATATGCTAGTAATATGCATACTAATAGCTAACTAGTTAATAGTGAGAATTAGTCTCTAAAGTGTTTCACAGATGAGGTGATTTATCAAAACAAAAATGTGTAGATAAAGTTCTATTTTACATTTTGTAACATCATGCATCTAGTGGACGTCCATGACATGCGGAGTCCCACAAGGCTCAATTCTTGCACCGCTCTTGTTAAGCCTGTATATGCTCCCACTGAGTCAAATAAAGAGAAAGAACCAAATTGCCTATCACAGCTATGCTGATGATTCACAGATTTACCTAGCCTTATCGCCAAGTGACTACAGCCCCATTGACTCCCTCTGCCAATGCATTGATGAAATTAATAGTTGGATGTGCCAGAACTTTCTTCAGTTAAACAAGGAGAAAAGTCATTGCATTTGGAAACAAAGATGAAGTTGTCAAGGTGAATGCATACCTTGTCTGTAGGGGTCTAACAACTAAAAATCAAGTCAGGAATCTTGGTGTGATTCTGGAGACAGTTGGAATTAGCATTGCCAACGGTCTCTTAAAATACTGAATCGTAAAATGATGCGTCCCTTATCAACACAATATGGGATGAGATTTGTTGCATATTTTACAAAGGCCAACACATATTTGAACAAACAAATAATTGTTTTGCACTGTTTATAATACTAATAACAATTATAATGAAATCTGTTTCTTAAGAAGTATTAGAAAAGCTAATTTGTGCATGATTTTGGCGTTTTTGTTACCATAGCGATGGAGTCTCCAGCACGCGCGCCATTAAATCCCTTTCACAAGAGCACAGCATGCAGTAAACAAACCTGCGTGGTTTAAAACATCTAGGAGCTCACATCTGCCCTCCGAACACAAGACTCTCCAGATGTTGGGCTGAATGGGAAAGTTATCAATGTGTCTGTCCAGTAAATTATGATGAACGCGCAGTTTGCAGAGAGGCATTTCAGTTGTTCACGGTGGACTGTCTTACTTTAAGGGACAGTTCACCCAAACATGACAATTTTGTCATCATTTACACACCCACAAGTTGTTCTAAATCTGCATTAATTTCGTTCTTCTGTTGAACATAAAAGAAAATATTTTAAATGATGTGGGCAACCAAACAGTTTCTGGTCCCCAATGACTCTGAGAGAGCTGGAGTTATTAAAAGTGAAGCTCCTATCAGTTGAGCCTTCAAGGGCCACAGCGTTCCCATGACAAGCAGTAACTGTCCTCTGCATCCAATAATTTCTGCTTGTGTGCAGTCTTATTAAATGGCTCTTTTTATATCTTATTCTAAGTAGTCGATATTTCTGAATAATGACAGCTGTCTGTAGCAAGATTAAATAACTGACCATTCATCCAGAAAACCTTCAGTTTCTGTTCTGTGGTTTCTTCAATAATTTCAGCTGAGATCAAAATTTCACTTCATTTATTTGATAAGTAGCCATGCAATAAATGTCATAATGTACAGTGAGCTGCTCAATATCACACAAACAGTAATTATAAATATAGTTCGGCTGGATAATGAATAGACATGAACACACTTCAGCTCTCTACAGCTCTCTAACAAATCTGCAATTCCACTAATAACCAGCAGAGTCAAAAAAAATGTACTTCATCTCTAAAGAACGCTGAAAAGAAGATAATATGAGGACAAAACATTATAATAAGCAGGTAACTGGCTCTGATTACTTACACATTCAGACTACCTAATTTTACATAAACTACACAGAGAAAGCAGCGTGTATCTACGTGTAGCATTATTTGACTTTATCCTTTTTTTAACTGTATTTACAGTACCTAACCGGTTAATCTCATCTGATCTCAAGTCACACTCTTGCTAGACACACAAATGTGTTTTTCGCTTGGTTTTAACTGAGCAGTGGTGTGTTCACAGGAGTTTCTGAATAAATTACTGATGTGATATTAACACAATGTTGATACGAGAGTTCATGAAGATTGAAAGGAGAGCACTTTCACAGTCTCCCTCTCGACACCGCCCTATATAACCTAACCGCTGAAGTCGTCAGTCTTTACTCTTCAGACCTTCATCCCGGCTCTAGACCGAGGCCAAAATGTGATGTGGTCGCATTTATGTGAGTTTAGGGGTGTGCCATATGACTATATTTTTGATCGTGGACAATAAAAATGTCTCCAGGATTGGCTGCTCTATCCAGGAGTTCATGGGTATGTTACTATTCATCATATTATTATGTTGAAAACAGCAGAGGAGAACTTTCTCAGGTTTCTTTGATGAATAGAAAGTTCAGATGAACAGCATTTATCTGAAATAGAATCATTTTGTAACATTACAAATGTCTTTATTATCACTTTTTTTAAATTAAAATTATCAAATAAAAATACTAAATTACATAATTCAATAACCCAAAAAACCCAAAAAACTCTACATCATACAACAAAAAACAAAACCAAAAAAGAAAAAACCTATATAAACATATATGTTTCAATATAGGTTTTGATATAGGTTTTTAATATATGTGTAATATATAAAATTGGCCGTTTTCCTATATTATATGTACATATATGCACATATATATGTACACATATATATGTGCATACATATACCTATATAGGTACATATATGCACGTATATATGCACCTATATGTTCACCTATAATAGTAAAATTAAAATCCATAGCTGCTAGGCAACATAAATAAAAGTCCAAAATGTAGAAATGTACATTATGTATTTACAAGAACAATCAAATAGTACAAGAACAAAAAATAAGACAAAAAACTGAACTGAACAGAAAAAAAAATTACCTTGTTGCTTTCTTTTCAGCTCCGTGAGCTTTGAATTAATAGATGTGCCTATCTCCCAAATAAATACAGCCGCAAACATCTACAAAGGAACCAAAAGAGCAGACAAAACATCTAATAAGACATTATTATTATTATACTATAGTGCTTCATCAGGAACCCAAAGTGCTTACAGTACATCTGCGATTGGACACACATTTTGGATAAAGGGCTGATCATAATAAAAAGTGCGTCATGTAAACACGTCAGTTGGATGATTCTGATTGTATTCTGTTAAATCTGAAAGAAATTCTGATTGGAAACATCACCCCCTCCCCCCTTTTTATTTTTAGCGGCATCGTTCTTTGATATGCACATGTTCGTCATGGGGACTGCATTGTTAACAGTCACACGGTCAATCATGTACATCCAAAGCAGAGAAAATTCATGGATAGGAAAAATTTAGCCACTCCTGCGTTTTTTGGTTTGCTTAAAACACAAGTGAAGTACAACTTCTGCAGTTGTTTTCGGGAAATTACCGCTCTGCGGATGTCAAAATGCTATTATTCTGAATACAGCTTGGTGCATGTTTATGCACGTCATGATTTGACTATTGATTTGAGAAGAACAACAGCTAATTGTTATATAACTTCTTTTGTAAAAGGTTGATTCTGATTGGCTGGGAGGATGTTACGAGAGGTGTAAGAGGAAGGTGACAAGAAGTCTAGGGCAGAAATCCCTCCACTTGGCTATATGTAACTGGTTGTCCGGCCTCCTGGTGGTTATTCCCTACTTAAAGGAAAGCTACACCGTTTTTTCAATTTTTTACTATGTTCTTACCTCAATTTAGACTAAATTATAAATTCCTGTCTATTTTCAATGCGTGCAGTGCATCGTGAATATGTTAGCATTTAGTCTAGCCCATTCATTCCTTAGGATCCAAACAGGGATGAATTTAGAAGTCACCAAACACTTCCATGTTTTCCCTTTAAAGATTGTTACATGAGTAGTTACACCAGTAAGTTAAGCGGATAAAAAATGAGAACTATATTGTATGGCGGAAGAGCACTTAGTTTGCAGCACTTCGACCTCTGGCGCAGTAACATCCTCACTCCTGTGGAGAAGAACCACAAATAATTGTTCATATCCTTCGACCTCTGGCGCAGTAACATCCTCACTCCTGTGAACTCCCCCCTCTCATTCAAACTCATTGAGAGGAAGAGTGATGTTGTTACTGCGCCAGAGGTTGAAATGCATTTGTCCTTTAAAACATGAAACTTCCACATCTTGTATTTCATGTAATGTATGTATGTAATACACCACACACTGGATGTCATCATTTAGGCTACCTTTTTCTTGGAGGGTGGTACTATGTCCTCTTCATCCCCAATACACTCCTCCTCTTCGCTGGCCCGCTGGAAGGGAGAGAGAAAGAGAGAGAGAAGACAAAGTTGCCTACTGTGCTGGTGTCATACCTTGTAACAGCTACTGGTAATGCACTTTATTATAAAAGTCTTACTTATCTTTACTGTATTGAAATGTAATAAAACACACAGGATGCAGACTGGTAGTGTACCTTGTTCTTTGAAGGTCTGTCATGACGCGCCTCATCATCCTCCTCCTCCTCCTCTTCCTCGTGGTTATATTTGGAAGACCATCTCTTTTTCACGTCAATCTTCAGAGGGAGAGGGAGAAACAGAGGATAAAGTTCCGCATTGTGCTGGTTTCATACTTTATAACAGCTACTGTTAAAAGCAATTTAACGGCAACATTGGCACAGGTGGCGAGTCGTCTCATGATTGGAAGGTCGGGGGTTTGAATCCTGTGTCTATGGGCAAGACACTTCACCCAATCCCTATGTGTGAATGTTTGGTGGTGGTCACAGGGACCATTGGCGCAGATGTGAGCAGCCTCGCTTCTGTTAGTCTACCCCAGGGGAAACTGTGGCTACAAATGTAGCTTACCACCATCAGCATGGAGTGAATGAACCACCCTCCCTTTCATGTGTGAAGCGCTTTGGGTGTGACTTGTGTCTTATAAAAAACGCTATACAAATAAGATTCCCTTATTCCCCATAAAAATCTAACTCATCATGAATGTATTGTAATGATACAACACACACAGGATGCAGACTGGTAGTGTACCTTGTTCTTTATACTTCTTTAAGTGCGAGCAAAACCATTTAATGTGGTATTTAACTACATAACGTCAGGTAAAGTTTGCGTGTAACATACTTGCCACATCAATAATTCTGGCTCGGTGCACCGGCCATGGTTGGCGGCCTTTTCGCCATTCCACCAGCTTCTCGGTTTTATCAGTCCTTTCAAAAAAATCTGCAACTGAAAAATTCCGGACACAGTTGAGGGGCAAAATACTATGGGCCCCTTTATCCTCACCCTCAGTCCATTCAAGTAGGACACAGCGGATCTCCAACGCTTATCGCCATTTTACTCCCAGCCACTATCTTTCAGCGCCAAAGATGAAATATAGCGCGCTGGACGCATGCGGATGACGTCATCAACTACGCGACGCTGTAGCGGTGATCGGTAGCTGTAGAGTGGAGAAATGCTTGCCAGTATAAAAAAGTTATGGAAATAAGACGCAAGAAAAGCAATAGATATGGATCCAGTATGTTACAAAAGGTACCTCGTTGACGACGAAGCACCCGTTCCAGAAAGAACAAAGAGAAGACGTAAACGAAAGTAAGTATTGTAACAAAATGTGCTAGAAGCTAGCTTGCTAAGTTAGCCAGCTAACAAAGCTACCAGCTACAGATTATTTCCTATAACGTTACCATGTAAACGTATATGGCATATTTTCCCTTAATGTATATTAAGTAACTTATGTTTGTAGGTAAAATTTATATTTTCATTTCTACTGTATAACACCCCCCAAAAAAATAAATAAAAATAAGTAAAAAAAAAAAAAATAAAACAGTTAAAGTTGGAACTCTAGCTAGGAAAATATTTCACTTTGTGTGTTTTGAATTTACAATCTTAAAGGTTTCACCTCATGAATGGAATTTACCTACTTGTCTTGGACTTAATCAACAGTCGTATCAATCCTATTATATTGAGTGATGCATAACATTACCACAACATTTTTGTTAGGGAAATTTCTGAAGATATGGGTGATGAAGAAGCTGTGGCCTCTTCTTCTACAACTCAGTAAGTAGAAAAATTGCACACACGCATTAGGCCTACATATTTCTTGATCATGATCAAGGATTTTTATTTTATTTTAGGTATCTCACCCAATAGGACAATCAAGATGACCTGGTGTCTACTGCTTCTGATAACACCGTAAGTTGCTAAAAATGGCTAAAATATTCAAGTTAGGTGTTTTGTTTGTGCATGTGCATGCACACTAGTTACTGTAAATCATCATTAGATAATTCCACAATCCAAACTTCCACCCCTCTCATGTTTCCAAAACAAAATCAAAAATTGTAACATATTAATACAATATTTACTTTACCCATTCCTTTGACCACATCGAATACACACCCATTTATCTTATCAAATATAACTTTTAAAATATAACTCTAAGGTTTTGATTCACACCAGATCAAAAACAGCCATAAAAATAAACAATTCAACAAAAGAGATAACAGAAATAAATTATTTTTTAAATAATTTAAAATTTAACTCGCTCAAAGTACCTTTTCTACAAAGCATTTGATTCAGTGAAAGAGATATTAGAAGTACATTATGTGTGCAAGAGTTGCAACGTAAGCATGCAGGAAGGTCCCTTTAATGTCAAGTGCCCAGTCTGTGACCAGGACACATCAAAAGTGCATGCACAAAAAGACCAGTGTTTTTTGTACTTGCCACTACAAAACCAAATAAAAAAACTGCTTGAGGACCACCAATTAGGGACACACCTGAAACACCGTTTTGAGAAGAAGGATGCCTCCATCAAAGATATATACGATGGACATTTATACAAAAAACTATCACCCCTTGCATCACCAGACAACGTATCACTGATTTTTAACTGTGATGGAGTGCCAGTGCACAAATCAAACACACAAAGTTTGTGGCCAATTTTGTGTACTGTTAATGAACTGCCAATACAACTACGTGCAAAACATGTTATGCTTTGTGGCCTGTGGTTTGGTCAAAACAAACCAAATATGAACACCTACATGAAACCATTTGTGAACAAACATGTTGACATTGTTTTCAAATTCATTAACCACAGTGAAATGCTCCGATAGATGGGATGAGGATGATGATGATGATTACTTGAATGTATGTTCTATGTACTTTTTTTTTTGCTACATTTAGACTGTAATGACCTTTCAGCCATATTCATCTAGAAACTGCATTAAGACAATACAGAAAACATTGCGTTTACATTGCATTTGGTGGATGTAACGGTGAATGTGTGGATGTGTATGAGCTGTGATGTGAATCTGGAAGTGACTTGAAATTGAAAAAAAGGTTTGACAAAATAAAAATTTATAAACCATTTTGTTATACATTTCCTTCTTTTCCACTATCTTCATACAAGAAAGAATTGACCTTGTAAATGTTTCTGGAAAACATGTAGATATCATAGTTAATATATCATGTTAATATATTGCCATAGTTAAATTCCATAACATGCCAATTACATGTGATACCAATTTCACGTGTTCGCACATAAGTTCTTGCATAATTTTTTTCATTAATTCTTAGTTTTTGCCTTGATAATAGAAAATGTGAGCTAGGCATCATGTATGACAGTCAAAAATGAGATATGAGCTACAAAATGACCAGATCCTGCCATAAGCTATATAGAAGACATATCTTGTATGTATAGGGCTTATATGTGGATATGAAGAAGCAATACAGGAGACCTATATTTCCTGTATATGCACATATATGCACCTCAATTTTGCCTATATGTGGCATATGTGGCGGCTTGAGACTAGAGGTACACTAAAAATTTAGGAGAGTCACCGACTACGCCACCCCGGGGCCTCTTTCCGGGGAAATGCTCTTTAAACAAGAACAAGGCTCAGAGGTTTGTTATATCAGAGTCAGGTATCAGACATGGGTTGAGTGTAAAACAAAAACAAAAAAAAATACTTTCTCATTAATGAGAAAAATATCAAATTTTATTTAACACGACAACACCAATAAACCAAAAGAATCTACACACAAAATGACACACAAACGCTCACTTCAGAATGGGGCGCTGGCTCTCCTTGGCAGAAATGATACAGCAATCATATGTGCACACGCAGTAAACCAATCATATCCACAACATTAAACAGAGCCCCAGACAATCTAAAACAATTTTAAAAGAGTTCACCACATCAGTTTGACTCGTCGAATCAAGGTGCCGCGTCCGGTCACCCGACAATGCTAGGATGGACAGAAATGGGCAAACACCGCTAACAATATCACAAAGAAAAACACATTCTATAGGCTGCCCTTAGGTTGCCCACACATAAGAAATAAACAAACAAAAATAAACTTGAATCACACAAAATATATATATGGATAATATACCAAGCACAACTCAAGTCAATAGGAAAAATATAAACCACACAACAACAATCAACTCACAGGAAAATCAAATAATGTTTAAAGAAAACAAACTGCAGAAAGGAATGGTGACAGTTAGGTGGCTGATCTAATATGTGGACGCCACTGGAGGCTTTTGATTCAAATTGGTTACTCACAGCACATAATCGATGATACAAGCACCACGCCAACGGCCCGCAATCATCGGTCCAGCTGATAGATGGTAGACAACCAAAATGGGTACTATTGCCGCGCGTACCGCGGCGTTAACTGCAAGTCAGTCGTGTGTTAAATTCATTCGCGAAACTACCGCCAGGTGGCGCAAAGGGACGGATTGCGAAATGAATGTAATTGTAAATTAGATAAAAGGAGGAGGTAAAATAACAATAACATTATGATATAACATTGTAACATCTTTAAAAAAAAACCATTTAAAAATGTACAGTGAGTTAATTTCAAAATGTAGGATAGTCTTAGGCTACAGTCTACTCATCAAAAAATAAAAGAAAGACCTTTACACAAAGGATCTTATGCTTGCTATTGTTATTAAACAGTCATTAACTAAGGCCTATATATACGGATCAAAAGCTAAATATTTTCATTTCGGTTCATTCATGGTTTAAAAAAAAATCCTTCAGGTTCCATTTGCAGATCGAAATGAGAACGGTCCAGCATTTAGCAAAAATTATCATTAATTCTGTTATTATTCTTGATTTTTCAAACTGCTAACACTTTGCATTTTTGAATTATGCCTTTACTGTGTGACCAAAAATTTTGTATTTTCTGTTTCAGCTGTTTGATCACGCTGGTGCCTCGCGCACAATCATTGGAAACAGTAGCCATTCACCGTGCCATTCGGCGTGAGCAGCGGTCCACTTTGGCATATTTTTGTTAATTATGTTTTTTTTTTTTTTTTCGATACTGGTAATTCTTGTTCTGTTCTGATAAATTTGTTAAATTTAAAGTATTTATTGTAAAGTGAAGAGAACTAAAAATATCCTGTTGGCACATTATAACATTATTAGGCCAGCCGTTATTATTTCTGAATGTAATAAAATGCAACTTATACATGACTTATATATATATTTTCCTCTCACAAACTTAATTTATTTTTTAGCCTGTTTTAAAAAATAAATAAATAAATAATAAAATAAAATAACATGCAGCAAACGAAAATAGGCGATTAATCGGTTAAAATTGGTTACTGTGAGGTAATTATAATTATTATATACTTAGGAACAGAGTCTGGGCCTAATCTAGGCTATCCAGGGTTTTTATTTTTTCATTGCATCTGAAAATGACTTTTGTGCAGCACATTCACTTCGCACGCTCAACCTGCCTCGCGCGTTGCTCAGCTGTGGACAGATTTAAAAATGTTTGATATAAAGGTTGCTGTCCCATTTTTTTATGCAGGAATTGTTCATTAAAAAAAAAATCGAATTATATTGTTAGTTCTAATTATATTGTTAACACAAGTTCATTTAGGCTATTTAACATGCACTGTGACATTTTACCCTTTTTAACTTATAAACTCCTTGAGATTTTAAAGTCAGTTTAATAGTATTAAAGTTCAAGTTTTTAAAAAAAGGTTTTAAATGCTTAAATTATTTCTATGAATTAATAATATGTTATCATGTTTATTCTTGTAGAAAATACGTGTTTATTCTTTAAGAAAATAAGGGAAAAAATAAGGGACGATCCAAATATTATTCATATTTGTTTTGCTTCACCTATTTATGTAAGCTACAATTATTCTAAAAAACAAAAAAAACAAAAACAAAAAAAAAAAACATAATGTAATTAAAGGTGCCATCGGCCTGAGTAAATTTGACCATTATAGAATTGTGACTTTAAAGGTTAGTGATTTAGGAGGTGAAAATACTGTGAAATTACAAATGGCATGGTATTTTAAAGCATAACAACTGAAGGGCTATGAAACGTTAGCCAATAAAGCATTTTTTAAACAATGGCACTTAAAGTTTTGAACTAAAATATTATTTCAACCATATAGCCTGTGAATAAACAAAATGCATACTTTTCAATGAAAGAACACTGAGAGTTTGCTTCTGGTGTTTGGATTTGTACTTCAATAATGAGCTCCAAGTTTAAGAATAGCCAACACAGGTTTTCTCTCTCTCTCTCTCTCTCTCTCTCTCTCTCTCTCTCTCTCTCTCCATTTAAACTCTCTATTTAACAGCATTAACTTACAATGAAATACATCTTCCTTCAGGTAGACTGAATGTTTTTCTGTCTTGCTAAATGTTGGGCTCATGATCAGTAAGTTTGTATTCGCTCAAACTGATTTAGTTAAATCAAAACTTGCGGACTTTGAAGCTGGGTCAGTTAGCGCGAGTCCCGCGCTCTGTGAAGCGGAGCAGCTGACGGAGGATTCCGCTTGGTCTTAAAAGCCTTCCGCAAATGCTACGTTCACAAATAACAATGATTTTCGTAAAATAATGATGATTATCAATAGATAATTTGTTATTATTATGGTCTTTTTGAAAACAATAATTTGGGCTGCGGGAAAATAATGAATAAAAAGAGTAGGGCTGCTGTGAGTGCAGGCATGTTTCAACCCAGTAACATGACAACACACCGGTCCCTCACAGCCAAAAAAACAGACCGAATTCAGTTCAGCTGGAGGGGGTTGGGGGGTAGTTATGTATAGCTTGTGGGGGGTCGAGATAAAGTGTAAAAGGTGTAATAAACTTTACCGGAAGGTTTCCTGCTCTGACTCAAAAGCTGAACTGTCCACCCCTTTTGTTTAACAGCAGGAGCACTTGGAGCACTAGTGCTACTGTTGCTTCCTTCGTCAGCTTCAAAATAAATAAATAAACATTGTAGACTACACTACATATTGTAAGCTAGAAATGGAAAATCAAAATTTCTGGTCAAATTTGGCACTAAAAAAATACTGTGTCCCCATAGGTAACACGGTGTGCTAGTTTGTCATTAAGATGCTCTTTTAAAAACCTCTATCATTATATATATTTGTAATTTCGTATTTTTTAGAATAGTTTGTATCTATTGTAAGTCTCTTTGGATGAAAGTGTCCGTCTGCCAAATGATTACGTAAATATAAGGGGTGCAAACAGTTCAACTTTTTCACGGTTAGGTTTTGTTTCACAGTATGTGCTATGTTTATGGAAAAACGATACTTTCAAAAATATATATTTTTATCATATTATTAAGAATATTCTAACTACAAGCAACAAAACTGACTTTCAGGGTTTTTTAGGTAGGTATAGCATAGTTTTTAGGGTACATAAATTGAATAAAGTAATCAAATGTAAAACAGCATTGAATTTTGGACTACAAATTAAGATAAATCTTTATTAAAGTTACAAAAGCTTTTCAATCAAGAGCATTGAGTGATTTCTTTGTTGTTGCTGTTCGATTAATATAAAGACTGTCACTTTAAAAGAATGCACTGATCCAGTGTTCGTATTCGTATTTGAACAAGAGCGAATGGTTTGGCCACGGGGTTTTTTTTTTTTTTTCATCTCTGTTGTTGTAATGTCTGGGAAGCCAGAATGTTCATCCATCAACAGAAACATATATTTACTGAACCCTGTTTGTTTTACGTGTTATTTATAGTAAACCATATTACAGATGCTTTGTCAGAATTAAGTTGAACAGCGTTTCCAGCGCGTGCCGAACCGTGTGTGGAGAAACCGAACAGTTCGATTTTTTCATGTGAACCGTCCCACCCCCTAGTAAATATAATGTAAATGTAATTCTGACCGACCTGCTCCCTTACTGGTGAACATGGCTGGAATTTTGCATCAACTTAATGCGTCTGTGGCCAGGGCTTTTCTCTTTTTTATACGTTCCCGCTCTGCTCCTCTTTGCTTTTACGCTCCGTTTATTGCACGGTTTTCTAAGATGAAGCCTGCCTCTGGATATAGCCAATTAGGCAGTGCTTCGCTGATGTTTGGTCATGTGATGGTGTCATTTTCACTCCGCGATCGCCTGATTCGTTAGATTCATAAATCCGTCAATTAATTCGCAGTTGCATCCCAGCCTATTGCACATCAGCCTGATCGACTGCACAGCGGCAGCCGGCAGGCCAGAATGATGCTCCCTGGACATGACAAAAAATGGGACTAGCTCACTAAAATAGGCTACCACTTTTAATGCTCTGATGCAAAGTAAAACCCCAATTTCTATTGAATAATATAAACACATAATTCATATTATATAAATAATACTGCACACCTATTTAAATGTGTCAAATCTAAAATATGGTTGTAATACTTTGTAGCTTAGAGAAAATATAAGCACAGGCTCAGGCACAGGCTTGACATTTATCCTGCTTAAATTCGTTCTAAGAAATGCAAATAACTTCATAATTACCAAACTTTCATCTGTGAATATTAAATATATTAACTATAGTGTTTTTCTTTCATTTTCCCTGACCGCAGCCGTCAAATGTAACACATCAGTGAGGCAAAACTGACGTCTATTTGCGAAAATGTGCTTTGATGCGACTTGTTTTGAAAACTTGTGATAAAAGCGCCACTCAGTGGTCAAAAGCTGTAAATGCACTTTGCAGACGCGACGGCGGTACGAGCGGCGGTAGAACCAACGTTTTGGATGTCCACCTACTGTATATAAGTATTTATTTACTTTTTGAACAAACGTACAATATCTATATCAATATCTCATCTCACGAAGTTTTGATCATTATATTCCAAACATTGTTTTCATAACGCGCATCTTGATGTAAATAACGCTTCAGACAGTTTCGTTCATTTGGCATCTCAGACCTTTCAGACATATTTATATTACACTGGCTCGTTCACCAGTAGTGTTAGGTTACCTATTTTATGTTCACCTGTGAATTTACCTGCTGTTAAGAGAATGCAGTCTAGCTAATCACCGCTGAGTGATGATTGCGCTAGAGCTGCTTTATTATTCTCATGTGTTTTAAGCCTTGTCAGTTTAAACATTAAAGCGGTTCGAGCCATTATCAGTGTCAGAATGGTCCTCATCTCTTCTGTGGTCAGTCTGACTGAAGGGTCTGTCTTGATCAGCTGATCCTCCTTGTCAAAAAAGAAACCAGTATAAACCTTTTGATCCACAAACATTTTTAAGTATATTCTTAACATTTGATACACTTACCAACAGGGAATTTTGTGCTCTCTGATGGTGATGTGCTGCTCTCTCCTGTGTCCAACATTACAGTTGAAGCACTGCTGCTTTCTGCTGAATCTAATGTGCAAGCACTTGAATCACCATCATAGTCCTCAAAACCAAGGAGCTTCTTCTTTCTTCTTTGTGGTGCTGGACCCTGTTTCTTCTTTGGGGTTCTCATGTTGTGGAGTCTTTTCATTAAAGGTTTGAAGACAGAATCCTGTTTGAATACGATACAAGGTTGTACAAACAGAAACATTCAAATTAATTTATCAGATGGTTTATTTGTGTGTGTTTGTGTCTAGACACACACACACACACAAACTACCAGTCAAACATTTTTAAAGTAATCTCTTCTGCTCACCAAGCCTGCATTTTTTTAATCCAAAATACATCAAAGACAGTAATATTGTGAAATATTTTTACCATTTAAAATAACTGCTTGTATGCAATTTAAATGTAAATGTAATTTATTACTGTGATCAAATCTTGATTTTCAGCATCATTACTCCAGTCATATGATACTTCAGAAATCATTCTAATATGCTGATTTGCTGTTCAAGACACATTTTCATTATTATTATTATCAATATTTAAATCAGCTGAGTAATTCTTTTCAGGATTCTTTGATGAATAGAAAGATTCAAAGATCAGCATTTATCTGAAAGAAAAAGCTTTTGTAACATTATACACTATTCCATTCAAAAGCTTGGAGTCAGTATTTCTTAGAAATTATAATAGAACTTATAGTAATAATTATTTTATTTAGCAAGGATGCTTTAAATTGATCAAAGTGATGATAAAGACATTTATAATGTTACAGAAAAAACTTATTTCAGATAAATGCCTGTCTTCTGAACTTTTTATTCATCAAAGAAACCTGAGAAAATTCTACTCAGCTGTTCTCCACATAATAATAATAAAAAAATAATAAACGTTTTTTGAGCAGCAAATCAGTATATTAAAATGATCTCTGAAGGATCATATGACACTAGAAAAAATACTAAAAAAACACATCTCAAAAAAAACAAAAAAAAAACACATTAAAAAATATACAAAAATAAAAAATATATTAAAATAAAAAAAACCAAAAAAAAACTGTTTTTGCTGTACTTTGGAGCAAATACAAATGCAGTCTTGGTGAGTAGAAGAGACTTATTTAAAAGCATTAAAATTCTGACTGTTCAAAACCTTTTGACTGGTAGTTTATATATATATATATATATACAGTATATATACACACACACAGACATACATTTAAAAATCACAAGCCCTTAAACACTTACCGAACTATGTTTGGAGTGCACAGAGTCATCCCGAAGCATGGGATCATGCTCAACCAGTCGCTTTGCCATTGCAAGGACATCATTTTTGTATGGATAAATATAGTCAGTACTTGATGCTCTCATTAAAGACACCATGTTGGTCACCGTGTTCCTCACTAGTCGACAACAAAGTTCCTTTGAAAGTCTGCAACCTCGTTCTTGCCCAACACGCTGCAGATCAAAGCACTCTTTTCTATCATGTTCTAATTCACTATCTGTGTAAAGAACATATTCAGGGTTTGCCAACTGCTAGGTTCTTGGAGGACCCAATGTATTTTGTCCACTGGGCCCTTCAAAGGTGCTGCTCCTCAGGCAGAGTGTGCGCTGGAGTCATCCTGCTCCCAGTTTGGAATGAGGTATTCCGTCTCCTGTCCCTGCTGAATTCAGATTAAATTTATTACAAACAGTATAAACAACACCAACTCCAAACTTGTTAACAGAACACTCACAAACTAAATAATAACAACAAAAATATCTCTTCTTGACTATTGCACCGATACAGATCACTCATTTAAATAAGGAGTTAATTAGGTTACTTACAATAGAAGGCTAACTGTTACTCAGACAACCACTATAAATCATCAAGATGTTTAGTATGATTGTATAGAAATTATGTGAATATTGCAGTACATCAACTTTATTTTTTGTGACACTATTAATTATATTTCATTAAAAGTTAATACTGTTTGAAAAAATGAGTGAAGTTCTACCTCCTTGTCTTCATGAAACATCTCCCATATAGTTTTTCGTCGTAAAAAGTGTTCTGGTCCTGGGAAAAGATCACGAATGTTGTCACGTGACAATGTTGGTAAGACTGCACCACTGATGTTTGCGGCTAAGATGATTATAAAAAAACATACAGAACAATCGGTCATACAACAGTTATTATACACATGAGCGCGTGCAGAGAGTGCTAAAGTTTGTGCAAAAGTTAAGGCATATTAACAAAAGAGAGTGCAAAAGTTAATATTAGATTGCTTGAAATGGTGAAAACCGCGAAAAACTGGCGTAACTATAACAGTCGTACATAAATTTAAGGACAGATCCAAAACACTATGCATAAAACTTGTTAAAATGATAACAATCATAGCATTTCATAATCTAATTTATTTGAATCTTAGTACTACTTTTTGTAAGTGTTCTATTCAAAAGGAATAATGCTTAATGTTTCCACCGCCGTATTTTATGTAGGATGGAATATTCTGGACTAAAAGTTTTAATCACTTCTGATTGCTCTCAGTGGGACAGACACGTACAGAGAATGGGGTAAAGATAGTAAGACTGATTCGCTTTTTCCTCGTAAATGATTTGGTGTTGTGTTATTTGCTGCCTGTTTGTGGCACTGTCATTAAGAGCTTTGTTGAGTCACATAAACACTGCATAGTTCCAGACTGGATTTTCATGTGGTCTGTGGGATTGATGGCTGCTGTCAGGAGTACAGAGTGTACAACTCATTTTACTATCATGGCAAACCGAGGCATTCTTCGCATTTTATCAGTCACAAATCCAGGTCAAGTGGAAGCCAAAGAGCAGATAAAGCTAAAGGGAACGATTCCTTGCTTCTACATCTACAGCTTCTGGAATCAAAGCGGCAAGGAGACTTTCGAGAATTTCGGCATCCCAGTACAGCCAGAATGTGTGCCAAGTGAACATGATGCGTCTAGGGCCCCAGGCCCTTCCAACCTCGAGGAAGGTTTATCTGCGGCCAAGCACCAGACTTCACCGCTCCTGCCAGCTCTGATGATGTTTACACTGTGGACTGAAACAGAGGAAGAAGTCATGCACGCAAGTGGACAAATATGACAAATAAAATATTTCTTTCATTTGCATATCTGCATTTTGTGTTGTTGTAAAAATAGTATTGTTATCAAAAAGATAAGTCAGTCAGTCTTAAATGATAAATATTGATTTTATCACAAGCCTAATAGAGTGCAACTGTCATGGTTCCAGGAGTAAAATAACATTTGATTTATCCATAGGAGTTTTGAACAATAACTTTTTTAAAAACAGACCTGCTGTGATTTCAGACACTGTAGCTGATGGATGTGGTGTGTATTTAGCGGTCCACTGTCGTTCCCATTCTGCATATATTATGTGTGTATGTTTTGGTGTAAAAGTCATGACGTATTCAGTACAGTGCCTTTATCTTTTGTTTCAAGTCAAAATCCATAATGCTGTCTCCTCCTGACGTTAGCTGACTGATTTGGTGCATGACATATAACTACTGAACAATAAATTAAAGTAAGTTACACTGAACAGGAAAAATACTTCTGGAACCAAGGCCACTGAAAAAGTGGATGGGCACTGTTGCACTTCTTAGAGGTATTAAATTATAAATTTCTAAATGATACAGTCTTGAAATAATTTATTTGATTTCCAGCAAGAAGGTGGGATAAATGATGAGCCTGAGGTAGATAAACTGAGGAAGCATGCTGCTGTCTTTGTATTGTATTGTCTTCAAGAGAGAAACACTGTCTTTCCCAGGTGAGAGTTCATTATTTGGACTTGGACACACTGAACAGTGCTGTTCTAGGATACCCATACTCAAACCTTGCCCTGTTACTGTCTCCACATTATCATCAAATGACTGAGCAGATTAAAGATTTGGGTCCAGTGCTGAGACACATGTGTATGAGGTTTGAATCTAAACACTGTTTCTTCAAACAATGCTCTTCTAGGTTACATTATAAGAATGTTTGCAAGTCTTTGGTTAGACACAATCAGATGTTTGAGAGTTGTCAAAATACCAGCCGTGAGAATCACCCAGTTTTCTCAAAAGATGTAATAGTGGGTCCTGCATCTGAAGTGGAAAATTTGAAGTATGTGCAGGATAAAATGAGAGATTTCTTGGGTGTAGAAAATGTTCATCATGTGATATCTGTAAAATGGCTTGAGCTAAGTGGTAACAAGTACTCATGTCAGAAGTCAGTGATCATAACCGAAGGTGTCCCTGTACTTGGGCTCATAAAAGACATATACATTCCAGATTCTTCATTATATTGCTTTGAATGTCAGGTTTATAATGCAGTGGGTTTCAGTCGTGATTTAGTATCTTATGAAACTGAGGTTCCAAACCTTGCTCAAGCCACTGAGATAGTGGATGCAGATCAAATTGTGGATTATACATCATATAATGCACTCAGTTTTAAGAACCGTACTTACATTCCTCTCTAGTATTATCTGGGAGATGTGTGTGAGATTTATGAGTGCACCACTCACTACTAATTTACTAACAAAGTGAAGCCATTACACAGAGCATGCAGTTTATTGGCATCTTGTTTTATTTATTTTACATTGTAATTCCCATTTTACTAAATGACTGCATGGATCTAATAGAATCTTTTTTATTTTAAGGATCCAAACTCAAATTTAATTTTATGTATACAAACCAACAAAACAAACAAACAAAAGAAGAAAAAAAACCCTACGCATTAAATTTTGGAGATTTATACTGGATACTGTTTGGTGTACAAGAAGTTATCTCAATAAAAATTGACTTTGTCAGTATCAAATAAAATGTTATACTTTTCTGATCTGCAGTTCTTGTTCTCATTTAGTTCAAAAGTTAAGTGATGTAAAAGAAAAATTACTTTATTTAAAAAAAAATTAATTATCATTTTTTTAATTAAACATGGTGTTCTTAAAATAAGGATATATGACTTGAAATTTCTTGTTTCAGGAAGTAATGTGTTAAACAATGTTCACTTTAAAAAGTTGATTAATTAATTGAAAAAAATCATTTGAATTAGCATTTTTCTAAGCAAGAAAATTCAAGTCGTATTTTCTCTAAACAAGCAAAATATTCATTTACTTTATATTCTAGGCTAGTTCATTTGTCTTGAAAGAAAAAAAAAAAGATTTATTGCCTAATTTCAAGATTTTTTGACTTGTCAAGATTCAGTTTTTTGCAGTGTAAGACCAGAACTGGTGCGTTTCACCATTGGTCAAGTGAATTTCTAAGTGACACTGGGTCATCAATGAAGGAATAATTTAAAGTATTAGATTTCCAGAATAAATCAAATATCTAAATTAATAAACAATCAATATTTGTGATCAGTTTTTTAAAATTAGAAATATTGCCTAAATTTAATGATCACTTGAATTTGGAGTCCAATTGAACATGGAGCTAGACTAAAATCGAACTGATAAATTAAATGAACTTTGCAGAATGGCAAGTAAAAGACCTACATGCATTATACTTTTCCCTGCCAATTGGATTTGCCCAATCTGAGTGGATCCTTACACAATACAGCTTTACAATATTAAATAGGAAACATGAACAATACTTTCAATGCTGTTATATGTAGAGGTACAGAATCATTTTACAGAGTTAATGCATTTCACAAGATGCAGCATCCACCCGGAGGGCGCGCACTCATCTGCTTCTGTAAAGCATTCATCTGTTCTCTGTGCTGCTGCATCATCATAGCCATAGACTCCTCATGTCTCTTGTTGGAGTTCTCCAACAGCTCTGCAAACTCTCGAGCTCTATTACTCTCAGCTTCAGCGTTCTGTCTCTTGAACTCTTCCATCTCCTGGCTCATCCTGTCAGCCTTCTCCTTAAAGCCCTTCTCCAGCAGAGCGGCCTGCTCCCTCAGTTTGCTGTCCATGGCACGCTCGGCCTCCTCTCTCTGAAGCCTCATCTCCTCATCCATCTTCTCCTTCATCTGTCTCATCCTCTCTTCATTACTCTGTTTTTCTGCTTCCATTCTCTCTAGTAACTGTCGCTGCTGCTCCTCTTTAGCTTTGATTTCCTGCTCCAGGAGTATGGCTTTCTCTGTTTCCTCTGGTCATTGACAAAAAGAAGAGGAAGGAAAGAGATGCTTTACAGATAGAGAAAAGACTCAAACCATGAGATTAACAGTCTATTTAACTGTAAGGCAGATATAAACTACAAGGTAAAATATTTTAAATTATTCATTACACTTCTGCTTAAGTCTTTGTTTTCGTTCATGGAGCGCTTGTTTGAGTTAATAAAATACTGAATGTAACATTCAGGTTCTAAGTTACACCTGTCTTAGAAGCATTAAAACAGAGCCTGAAGAGTTAGAGGAATTGGCCTGAATCACACGGTTCTTGATTCATGATGATAATGGCACGAATATCCTCCTGAAATCTACACCCAGGACTGCAGTTATTATCTGTTTTCTGAAAGCAAAATTATTCATGGACCCTTGAAACTGCTTCTACCATGTATTGCTACTTGTTGCTTTTGAAGTTTATCACCTAAACCTTTGAGCACTTCTTTCACAAGTAACCTGGTCAGAATGTGAGAATGGGGAACTCCTACCTTTAATCTTTTTTTCCTTCTCAGTCAGTTTTTTGTCGGCCTGCAGAATAGCTTTAGAATCCACAGACTTCTGCTTCAGAAACACCTTAAGGACCGCTTCAGCCTGTCGACACACACAAACAGAGAGCTTAGAAGCTATATCAAAGCACAATGTTTTAAAATGTCATAAATAAATATAGACAAGACCTTGACTTCTTTATTGGTCTGGCTGTTGTATTTCTTCACAATGTCCTCCAGATCCTTGCAGAAGAGATCATAGCCACCAGATTTAGCATAGATGCCCTGTTTGAGGTTTTCATTCATTGTTGCTGAGAGGAATGACAAGAGATCCTCGCATCTTTTCTTTGAAGCTTGCTCATTTTGGCACAGGTATCCATCAAAGAGTTCATTAACTTTTTCCTGAAAAACATACAGACAGTGTTTCAGTTCTTTGATGACTTGGGGCTTGCTATTTGGTCTGACTTGTTTATTTGGAAAACCACTGCCAGCACAGAATGACATAGAGAAGATCAAATCAGTGAGAATGTCCAGATCTCATTCACTACTCTGAAAGAAGATCTCTCTATTAGTAAGCTCAAAGCAGCTCTTCAGAGAGAGATCCAGCTAACCTCTAGAGATTTCAGGTGCTTCCCGTCAGTGTCCCTGAAAGATCGAGTCATGAAGGTCTGTGTTGCCATGCCGCTGAGACGTTGGTGTTCTGAGGACACAACCTTCAGTTCCAGAGGGAAGGACTTCTTCAGCTTCTCCATTCCACTCTGGTACACCTCAAGCCCCTCCTTCACCGCAGCTTGATTCTCAATCAGTGCCATGGCGATCACAGCATTCTCCAGACACGGCACAGCTCCACTGGCGATGGTGTCTACGTATGTTTTTGCTAGATGACCCAGAACTTTTAAAAAAGAAGGAAAGAAGTCAAACAAAGTGATTGAGCAACAGATATTCCACTGAAAGCACATACGCAAGCTCTTCACATGTCCTTCTGAATCACCTCTGCCAGTGACTGTATATCCATCTTTCAGCTTCTTCACTTCACTCTTGTCAAAGACAAACTTGCAGAAACGTGCTGTAACCACCAGGAACTCAGTGGATAGGTCAGCAGGATCCAATCTCTCCAGACGAGACACGTTCTCTGGGGCGGTTGGAAACGGGAACGTGAAGCACGTCCTGGAGGGGAAGAATTTTTGGATGCACTCCCTGGGAAGGTTGTACTCCATCACTTTTCTTGCTGCTCCTAGAAGAGATGAACACAAGCTGTAGCTTTTCTCAGTTCTAGAGTTTTGTAAAGTTAAAAAAAACTGTGTCTGTCCTTTGAGCAGAGTGTAGCTGATTTAGCTACTCTTCTGGGGCACATTGTCACTGGACATTTAGTTTTTCTCCATTCTGAACCCTTTCCATCCACCGTGTATTATAAATTTATGCTATTATCTAGGTGTCCAATCCTGCTCTTGGAGGGCCAGTGTTCTGCAGAGATTAGCTCCAACTTCAATTAAACACATCTGTACATCTAATCAAGGTCTTACTAGACACATTAGAAACTTCCAGGCAGGTGTGTTGAGGCAAGTTGGAGCTAAATTTTTCAAGACAGTGGCCTTCCAGAAGTTTTGGGCAGCCCTGATCTAGAGCAGTGGTTCCAAATTCCAGTCCTCGTGTACCTCCGCTCTGCATATTTTGCATGTCTCCCTCATTTAACACACCTAATTCAGATAACTAGCTCATTGTAAGAAAGCTTAACTGTGTTCCCAATGACATGGTCCCTGCACAGTGTTCATTGCAGGGGAAATCTGTTGAAGTTTACTTCACTACGGAACATTCGTTCACTGATTTCCACTATGCAGCGGCCTGCAGTGTCTCCACACACAGACGAAACTTACTAAGTCAAGTCAAGTCAAGTCACTTTTATTGTCACATCACCACAGCACATGTGCCTTGGTGAGTGAAATTCTTGGGAGCGTGCACCAGAAATTGCAGAAACAGTTAACATATAACCATACAGACTTCAACAGGTGAAAATATGCAATATGCACATACATATAGTCAGTACACACAGTGTACTATTGGACATACTTACAGTTAGCACTACACATTTTACGCAATATGTACATACATACAGTTAGCACTACACATTATACACTATACACAGAATGTACACATTCCACATTATGTAGACATATATACGCATGAAAATATGCTAAGGTGCAACAGAGTGTACGTGGATACAGAAATGTTATGGATGTGCATTGGATGGAATCCAGTGGTAGCAGGTAGATTATTGTGTTAAATAGTTCGGTGTTGAACTGTCAAAGTTAAAGTGCAGTGTGTGGCATACCATATTGTGGAGTATGCTGTAGGGTGTATTAGTTCAGACTGTTTCATAAGTCGGATAGCCTGAGGGAAAAAGCTATCCCTCAGTCGGCTAGTGCGGGATCGGATGCTGCGGAGACGTCTTCCTGAGGGCAGCAGAGAGAGCAGTCTGTGGGAAGGATGGCTGGAGTCACTGATGATCCTCTGGGATTTCCTTATACACCGCCTGGTGTAGATGTCCTGGAGGGAGGGAAGCTCACCTCCAACAATGTGGCTGGCAGTTTGCACGACCCTTTTCAGAGCTTTGCGGTTGCCAGCGGTGCTGTTTCCAAACCAGGCAGTGATGCAGCCAGTCAGGATGTTCTCTATAGTGCAGATGTAGAATGTTCTGAGGATGCTGGGGCTCATTCCAAACTTCCTCAGCCATCTCAGGAAGAAAAGGTATTCATTTATCTTCCTCATCAATCAATGCATCAGTGTGTGTAGACCAGGTGAGATCCTCACTGATGTTAACGCCGAGGAACTTGAAGCTGCTTACCCGCTCCACAGGTGTCTTGTCGATGGTGATGGGTGTGTGTTCCCTGCTCTGTCTCCTGAAATCCACCACCAGCTCCTTGGTGTCAAGAGAACCACCTCTCACTCAACATCGACAAGACCAATTAGTCAGGGTGCTCACCTCCTCTCTGTAGGCCATCTCATCGTTGTCGGTGATCAGGCCTATCACCGTTGTGTCATCAGCGAATTTGATGATGACGTTGGAGCTGTGTGTGGCTGTACAGTCATGTGTGTACAGGGAGTACAGGAGCGGGCTGAGGACACAGCCCTGAGGAGCACCAGTATTGAGGGTCAGCGGGGATGAAGTGTTGTTGCCCATTCTGACCACCTGGCTTCTGCCTGTCAGGAAGTCCAGGATCCAGCTGCACAGAGATCTGTTTAGTCCCAGAGTCTGGAGCTTCCCAACAAGTGTGGCAGGCACTATGGTGTTAAATGCTGAGCTGTAGTCCACAAACAGCATTCTCACATAGGTGTTCTTATTTTCCAGGTGGGAGAGAGCAGTGTGTAGGGTGAAAGCAATAGCATCGTCTGTAGAACGGTTGCTACGATATGCAAATTGTAGCGGATCCAGTGAGGCAGGCAGCACAGAGCAGATGTAATCTCTGACGAGTCTCTCAAAACACTTACTGAAGATGGGTGTGAGAGCAACAGGCCTCCAGTCATTCAAGCATGTGATTTTATTTTTCTTTGGTATGGGCACAATGGTGGATTTTTTGAAGCACGAGGGAACCACAGACATACAGAGAGAGAGGTTGAAAATGTCTGTAAAAACACCGGCTAGTTGGAATGCGCATGCTCGGAGCACACGGCCTGGGATGCCATCAGGACCCGCAGTCTTGCGGATATTCACCCGTCGGAAGGATCGGGTTACATCCACGACAGAGACGGAGAGTGCACTCACATCTTCTGCAGCAGCTGCGGTAGCGCTCTCTGTGTGGGCAGTGTTGTGAGCCTCGAAACGAGCATAAAAGCATATTCAGCTCGTCCGGTAGAGAGGCGGCAATGTTCACAGTAGCTGGTTTGTTCCCTTTAAAGTCTGTGATGTTATTGATTCCCTGCCACATGCCTCTTGCATCGTTGGTGTGAAATTGTTTTTCAACTTTGTTTTTGTATTGTCTTTTTGCGGCTCTGATGGATTTCCTGAGATCCTAACTGGCTTGTTTGCGATCATCAGCGTTTCCGGATTTAAAAGCGGATGTCCGCGCTGACAAGGCTGCTCGAACATCGCTATTAATCCACGGTTTTTGGTTGGGGTAGATGTGGATTGTTTTTGTCGGCACTACATCTTCTACACACTTCCTGATGAAACACGTTACAGTTTCTGAGTACGCCTCTATGTCGTCATCAGACGCTGCCCGGAACATGTCCCAGTCCACAGTCTTGTAGTATAGCGTCTGATTGGTCCGACCAGCATTGAATTGTCCTGAGGGCGGGTGCTTCCCGTTTCAGTTTCTGCCTATAAGCAGGCAGCAGCAGAATGGAAGAGTGATCTGATTTGCCGAAAGGTGGGCGTGGAAGAGATTTGTAGGCGTCCCGAAAAGGAGAGTAGCAGTGGTCCAGTACACGATCACCACGCGTGTTGATGGTGATGTGTTGAAAATATTTCGGAGCTATTGTTCTGAAGTTGGCTTTGTTAAAGTCCCCCATAACAATAAACCCTGCATCTGGGTACGCGGTTTCCTGCTCACTTATATTCCCATACAGTTCCTTGAGTGCCTGGTCTGTGTTGGCTTGAGGAGGAATGTAAACAGCTATGATTTTGACCGCTGTAAATTCCATCGGTAGCCAGAATGGTCGACACAGAAGCATATGAATTTCCAGATCAGGGGAGCAGAAGGATTTAATAGAGTGTAGGTTCCTCTCATCACACCACGAGTTGTTGATAAAGAAACAAACGCCCCCACCTCTGCTTTTCCCTGTGAGCTCTTTCGTTCTGTCCGAGCGGTGCACGGAGAACCCCGTAAGCTCGATGGCTGAGTCTGGAACCACTGCAGACATCCAGGCTTCTGTGAGGCAAATAATGCAGCAGTCCCTTGTTTCTCGTTGGTATGAGATACGTGCCCGCCGTTCGCAAAGTTTGTTGTCCAGTGACTGAACGTTAGCTAGCAAAATGGATGGGAGAGGAGGTCGGAGGGGACGACGTCTGAGTCTGACAAGGACACCGGCTCTCTACCCTCTTTTCCGGCGGCGTTTCCTCGGTCGCGCCCGCGCAGCCCAGACAAAGGGCTCTGATGCCGTGTCTGAAAACAAAGCGCCAGCGTTCAAGAACTCAAAGTCCGGTTTGCGTTCCGCAACGTAGGAACCAATGTTTAGAAGCGTGTGTCTGTCGTAGACAGTTATACAAACAACATCCAACACGTAGAACAACAAAAAAACAAGTAAATCAAACGAAAAACTGCAAAGTTTACTCGGAGCTCGCAACTAGAGAAGTGACATTATATACACCTGTGCAAATAAATACAATTTAAAATATAGCTGCAAGCAGCGATGGGGGGCTCAAGCCATCAGCACAAACGCCACCCCGGTGGCATCAGGTAAACTGTGCCCAGCGGGCACATGCATTTACAATAACCCTCTGGCACTCAGATTTTAAGGGATACGGCAATTAACGGGTTAATCCGAAGCATCAAGACTTTGAAATCACATACACAGAACAATATTCATTAAGAAAGTGAAATTAAATGATTAATAAACTATTTATTCGAACCCTTGCTATTTTCTATTCTTGGCTGTGGAACATCTGTAATAGAGTTGGCTAGCTGGATGCAAATAAAGTCATGCCTTTTATTTGTTCCCCTGTTTGCTATTTCACATTCCTGTCACTGAAGCGTTGTGGCCAAAGACACAGAAGGTAACTGAAACAATGTGGTTTAACTCCAGGTGATCATAAGGGGTCCAAGCACAATGGTTTGTGTAGATGATGCAGTTAAACAATGGACGTGTCTCTTTTCAAGTAAATTATTATACGCACAACATGAAAATAGATAACAAATATAGTGTCCCTTCTTCACTTTTTCAGTAATGCGTGATAACTTGAGAAATATGTTGTCAATACTATTAAAATAAGATAAAAACGTAATGGTATTTCGGAGATGATAGTTTTTGCATAACTACTATATTGGGCTTTCTTAAAGTTTATGAAAAAAGAATGAATGTATATGCATTTTTGATTTATTTACATAAACTGAAAAATTTTCAAGTCTTTGAACAGATCTTGAAGTATTTGCTGTCCTGTGGCGCCATCGAGTGGACAACATTAGCATTGTGCCCTTCATTTTTGAACAACATTATGAAAGGGGCCAATGTTTTTTGATTGATTATAAATATTTAATGATTAGTTTACTGATAATATACCCACATTAAAATCGAATTTACTGATTCTGTATCTTATTTCATGCTTAACCATGAGTTTAATTTTCAACTTACATTTTTAAGCAGTGTTGAATGATTACTATGTGAGTTGCTAAATTTGTTTTGTTTTTACAATTATAATACATAAAACTATATAATGATGAAAAATACAACAGTTATTGTTTTCATAATATTTACTATTGACAATTGTTATTCTGTATTGTAAAGAAGAAGGTTTTTATGACAACAAAAATGGTCATTACTAAAAATTAAACACTAATTTAATTCATAGTTTTATTTTTCTATAGGTTAAGCACCTTATCGTAAATATGGCTGTTTCCCAGTTTTATTTATTTTTTTGTTTGTTTTTTTTTTTTTTTTTTTTTTTTTTTTTAGGATTTACATTTAAAAAAATGAGCCTACTTCAAACATTTTAAGCAGCTTGAACAAAACCTGTTAATATTTATTATAGACCACTGTAACTGTCTATTATCTAAAAAAAAAAAACAAATTTATTATGAAAATAAAAGTGTGTACACCAGTTAAACTGGACGATAAAGAAATTGCTAACAATAGTTTAATAGAGCATGTTTTAGGTTTATAGGTGTTTAGATGCAGAAATGGACAAATCAAATGTAAAATAACATGTCATCGATTTAATTAAATATAGATTAATTCTTGTTAGAGCAAAAATAAATAAATAAATAATAATAATAACAAATACATGAATACATACAAAAAAAGCAGCCAAGACGAATGATTTTCTGTTTTTATAGATTAAAATTAAAGACAGAAAGCAGCTGGTAAATGCAGTCACTTTAATATTCAAATCTAGTATCATGATACACTTCAGATTTATTTCTCAACTGTTTATGTTCACGTGACTGTTTTCGTTTATATTCGCCAAGCTATTATGTCTTTTTGAAATAACCTTGTTCTTGATTTGTTCGTTCTTGCCAGAATCAGCGTCCTCTGGAGCTCGAGAGA
The DNA here is from genome assembly GCF_018340385.1 of Cyprinus carpio. Classification (NCBI taxonomy): domain Eukaryota; kingdom Metazoa; phylum Chordata; class Actinopteri; order Cypriniformes; family Cyprinidae; genus Cyprinus; species Cyprinus carpio. The sequence continues at coordinate 47,073 of NW_024879183.1, forward strand.
TCGATGTTATTCTGCCCTTAGACAGTCTCGCGCTGTCAAATAGTCCTTTCACTTTTCACAATCAAACAGCTCACAAATACCTGAATTTAGCTCTTGTTGTGTTCTAATGGGTGGATTGGTGTGCATTCGCGGTAATATTTTATTTTAAAAAGCTCTTAAAAACTATAAAAATGCTTTTATTGTGAGCTCGTGGTGAGACTGCACGCGCTGATGCAGCGTTGATTTCTCTCTGGTCTTTCTCACTGTTCTGGCCAGACATCAATTATTAATGAGATCTGAGCCGGTAATAATAACATATGTTGGTTCAGCTTGTCAGTGTGAATTAAATGTGTATTTATTTGTCCGTTCTCGCCGAAAAAAACCATCACCGTGTTCTGGAGCGCAGAGCAATCGATGTGATGTTCAGCCCTTAGACAAAGAAAATCTCATAAGCACTCATAAACACTCATTTTCATCTCTATAATATGTTCTTCTAATTGTTTTCTGTTGAATCGCCGCAGTGTTTTAATGTAAAAGGCTGTAGTTTCTGTATGTACACTTTTTTCCCTTCAAGTGTTCAGACGTCTCGCGCTGTCAGACAGGCTGCAGCAAATATTTCATTTTAACATGTTAACAGCTCACAAACATCTGAATTTAGCTCTTGGTGTGTTCTAATGGGTGGATTGTGTGCAATCGCCGTAATATTTTATTTTTAAAAGGTCTTAAACAAGAATAAACTCGTTTGTTGTGAGCTCGTTGAGACTGCACGCCATACCTGTCAACACTCCCGTTTTTCCCGGGAGTCTCCCGTATTTCACACCCATCTCCCGCCCCCCTCCCGTTTTGTTATTTCTCCCGGGAAACTCCCGTAATTTGTATGGCCTTTACCTCATAACATTACCTCATACCGTCAATACATTATTCCAAGGTTGTCCAGTTGTCAGATCTTGTATGAAACGTATCCTACTCACACAATAGATACATCATACAATTTTGAACCCATTTGTGACCTCAACCTGGCAACCTACAGCTCTGTTGCGCAGTTGATATCTGCGCAGGTAGACGGGGGAATTTGAATCAAGCGTCACTAAAAATGGCATTAGAAAGCTCAGGTGGTGCTACGGCGAAAAAAACTAAATATAGCTGCAAATATAACAACAGTTGGTCGGAGGGAAAAACGACATAACGCAGCACAATAAATCCCAACGGCACAATCGCGCTATGGAGGCACAAAGGGGCACACCCGCGATTTCAAACTTTATCACTCCCTCCAGAGGGGTACTTTTAACAGCAAAGTCTGCTACTTACAATTATAATTCTAGATGTAAGAAACACAAGGAAACACCTTCATGTTAAATACACGAAGTACTGTACTTCATGTATTTAACATGAAGGTGTTTCCATGTAACAAAAAATTTCATGGACTTGAAGTACATGTTCCACATGCACCACAGTGTTTCCTTTTATGTAATATAAAATTTGTTATAATAAAGATAAATAAAAAAGAAACATGAATAAGTCTCATTATTATCACAATAATTCTTATTATAATTATGTTTTATGTGTATTTAACTGGCTTCTGACCCGCCCCAAACCCAACCCCCATCTGTCGAGCCCCGCCCCCGCAAACACTCCCCCGCCCCGCCCCCCGGAGTCTCCCGGATTTCGTTATCCAAATGTTGACAGGTATGCTGCACGCGCTGTTCGGAGCTGTGATTTATCTCTCGTCTATCTCTCTGTTCTCTGGCCAGACATCAATTATTAATAAGCCCTGACCCGCTAATAATAAGATATGTTGGTTTAGCTTGTCAGTGTGAATTAAACTGATTTATTTAGTTGTATTTTTAACCGATTTAAAAGTGAAACTAAGCGAGACTCCTCCCTCTCAGTCCCGGGAATTGCTCCTGCAGAGGCGCATTTTCTCTCAGACAATGAAAGTCTCACCACACATACATTCCTCACACAGAGCCAAAAATCCATATTCAAATCAAAATAGGCCGACTTCCTGTTGGTCGTAGCTAATGACTGTAAATTAGAAAGTTGTCCGTCTTAATAAGAACAATATATGTACCGAGTTTGGTGTCTGTAGCTAAAACTAAGCCCCCCACTTTTGACAAAAGGTGGCGCTATAGAGTCCCTCCTCCACGCCCTCTTATGACCTTTTGCCAGTGTCTAGCTATCATTAACACTGATATGTGTTCTGAGTTTCATGAAATTCTAAGCATGTTATCTGCCTCAAAATCAGAATATATTATACAGAAAAATATTCCAGTTTCATATGTTGCCATGGCAACACTATATTAGATATCAATATCCCCTCAACAGTTTTACATGGGCCGTGTTTTGTCATTATTCTGATGAAGTTTGGAAGCAAATTGAGTAAAAATAAGATGCTGAATTCAAAGCATTTTGAAAATGACACACTTCCTGCTGCCAGTTGGTGGCGCTATAATTTTGACTCCTAATAGTCACATATATGCGATCGGCATCATACAACGAACAAATTGATGAAGTTTAATTAAAATCAGGAAATGTATGTGGATGTTATTAGACACTTCTTGTTTCTCATTTCTCGCCATAATTTCAACGCCTCGCCACAAGCAAACCATTCGAGATATCAAAAATCCCCTGGCAATTTTGCATCCCCAATGTCTTGAGATCATGTTGACCAAGTTTGGTGGCAATCGGGTAAAAAAACCTATGACAAGTATATCAAATTCCAGAGCATGCACTTTTTACATAGCTCTAAATAGCTGACTTCCTGTTGGGCGGAGCCTATGACATGCAATACGAAAGTTGTTCGGCACAATGAGATCTATATGTGTACTAAGTTTCATATGAATACGTGCAAGTATGTTTGAACTATACATCAACATTTCTGACTGTGTTCCAGGGGGCGCCGTAGAGCGCCAGTGCCACGCCCGGGTCTCAGCCTCTGCAGCCTCCTAATGGCCACAGATTCTAAGGTGTGTGCAAATTTTCAAGAGTTTTTGAGCATGTTAAGGGCCCCAAAAGCCCCCACAACTTTGACGAAAAATAAGAATACTAAACCCTAAATAGCCAACTTCCTGTTGGGCGGAGCCTATGACATGCAGTACGAACGTTGTTTGGCTTGATGAGATCTATATGTGTACCGAGTTTCATACGTCTACGTGCAAGTATGTATGATATATGGCCCTCCATATTCCAGGGGGCGCTGTAGAGCCCCTGTGCCACGCCCGTGTATCAGTCTCTGCCTGGCCCTAATGGCCGCAGGTTCCAATGTGTGTGCCAATTTTCAAGAGTTTTCGAGTATGTTAAGGGCCCCAAAAGCCCCCGAGACGTTGGAAAAAAAAAAAAAAAATAATAATAATAATAATAATAAAAAATAATCCTAAGGAAAACAATAGGGCTCTCGCCCTCCAGGCTTGAGCCCTAATTAATATCTTACACACTTTAATGCCCTTTAAATTAATATGCACTCCCTTCTGACAGGAATCTTGGCAAAATATCCTGTGATGTACACTTTGTAAAGCATTTAGGGGCTAATAGAATAAATATCTGAAGTGTAAGAAATACATACAAAATGTGCAGAGCAGGGGGTCGCAAGGACTGGAATTGAGAACCACTGATCTAGAGTTGTAACAGGGAGAACACAATCTGCTGTGGATGAACAACACTGGTTCAGGGAGTAGATATGTTGACTAGGAGATTTCCAGCTTAAATCCTTTTAAGAAACTTTTAAATGAGCTTAAAGTTGCATCCCATGCTATCATTTTTGGTAGTGGAAAAACTGATTTGAAACTGATATGTCTTTTTTTTTTAGTCCATTTAAACAAACTGCACTACATCCAAAACTTGGATCTTAAATAGAACCAGAATAAGTGATGTAAGTGTAAGAAAGATCTGTTGATAAACGATGAAGTTTGGAAAAACTCATAACAAGAGCTCATTGTGATAGTAATCGCAAGGGCTCTTAAAATAATCTTTGTGTCATATTTAAGATTACCATGTTTCAGCTTCAGAGCAAACTCTAGATAATCATTCTCTGTTGCATCTTTGCCATCAATCTTTCGCTCCAGGGTAAAGTCCCTCACTGCCCAGATGAAACTAGGGAAGAACTTCACAAACTCATTTGAATCATCAGCATCCTCGTCTGGTGATTTGACCTTGATGCACTCTGTTAGTTCAGTAACATATCTGACAGTTTGTTTAGGTATGAACACAAAGTGACTGTCCAACACGATTCCATTAGTATTTGTACACATTGCAGAGAACTATAATAATGCTGTCTCTTAAACAGTTGCTATGTTAACAAACTTACATATCTGGTGCATATGTAAATATCAGACAATAATGCAATACTAAAACCAAGTTTGCCAAGCACTGTTATAAAGATAAGATGGAGATGTTCACCAGAGAAATGCAAGGGCAGCGTGGCAGAGACTCAACACGATGATGGAGAGAGCTCAGGTATCAGTTCAGGAACAGTGTCCACACTCAGTTAATGGTTTTAAATATAGTAGCATCATTTTAAATACTGGGGTCCCACAAGGCTGTGTCTTGTCACCTATTTTGTTTTCCAAATACACAAATTACGTATAATGCTAATGGTCTGTCACTTTTGAAAAAATATTAATATCCTTGGATGCCTGTATGATGGATCAGCAATCTCTGTTTAAATGCAGGCAGTATGAAGACACTTTGGTCCTCTGGTTCCAGGAAATCTCTCTGGAAATGAAAACAGAGAACCTTTCACCTAGATATCATACTATAGAGACTGTGCCTGCTCACTGATCTAGCAAATACAAAAATACCCAAACCAATTTAAGGGCAATAATTGAATTGATTTTCTACTAATACGAAACATATTTAAGATAAACAAATAAATAACCTTGGCTTAATGAATATTAGATCCCTTTCTACAAAAGTGCTTTTTGTAAATGATACAATCATGGCTCATAACCTAGATATGCTCTGTTTGACAGAAACCTGTCTAAAACCAGGTGATTACATTACTTTAAACAGTTTTACCCATCAAGATCACTGAAGGAAAAGCAGTGTTGGGTCTTTGTCTGCCTCCTTACCGAATGAGCTCAATACATTCTCTGCTCGCTTTGAGACATGCAGCACATTCCCTGCTGTGAAAATACCTGCTGACCTTGACACCTGCCCTTTGGTTTTAACCACACTCGAAGTGAGTAAGGCCTTCAAGAGAGTCAACGGCCAGAAAGCTCCAGGTCCAGATGGCATACACGGACGTGTCCCGAGGACCTGCGCTGTCCAGTTAGCAGATGTCTTCACCATCTTCAACCTCTCCTTGAGACTAACAGTGATCTCCACATGCTTCAAGCAAACCACCATCATCCCTGTTCCCAAAAAACAACTGTCTCCTGCCTGAATGACTACTGCCCTGTAGCACTGACATCAGTCATCATGAAGTGCTTCGAACGGCTAGTCAAATCCCACATCTGCTCCTCTCTGCCTGACACCTTGGACCCATTACAGTTTGTCCTGGACTTCCTGACCGGCAGACCCCAGGTGGTTAGAATTGGCAATCACATATCCTCCTTACTAACACTCAGCACTGGCGCCCCACAGGGATGTGTACTCAGTCCTCTCTTGTACTCCCTATTCACTTATGACTGCTCTGCTAAGCATAGCTCCAACATCATCCTCAAATTTGCTGACGATACAACTATCCTAGGACTCATCACTTATGGCGATGAGACATACTACAGAGATGAGGTTAATGCACTCACAGCATGGTGTGCTGATAACAATCTCTCTCAAAACGTCAGCAAGACCAAGGAGATGATCGTGGACTACAGGAAGTCACAGAGAGAGGGTCACGTTCCCATTCACATCAATGGAGAGATAGTAGAGACAGTTAAGAGCTACAAATTCCGAGGCATTCACTTCTCTGAGGATCTTTCCTGGAGCCTACACTCAGAGACCGTAGTGAGAACAGCCCGTCAGCGTCTCTACTTCCTGCAGAGGCTGAAGAGGTTTGGCATCTCCTCTAACATCATGTCAGATCTCTACCGCTGCACTATAGAGAGCATCCTGACCAGCTGCATCACTGTATGGTACGGCGACTGCTCTTCTTCTGACCCAAAGCGAGTGGTGAGAACAGCAGAGCTCATCACTGGACACAAACTCCCAGCCTTACATGACATCTATCAGACGCGCTGCTCGAGCGAGGACAGGTGGCTCATCACCTGTTTGCCACACTGCCATCAGGCAGACGCTTACGATCCATCCGATCACGGACAACCAGACTGAAGAACAAGCCATCAGACTGCTTAACAACCAGCTATCCTTCATCTAAAACCAGAATACATGCTGCTCTTATGTTTACTTTTATTGTACTTGCACTGCCACTTTTTAATATTCCTTCATGTAGCTCTGTGACACTCTTCAATGACATTTTAGACACCGCTCTACCCATATAGTCTTATATCAGGACCTCAGGACTACTTATAACTCTTAACACGGTCTATCCATATTGTATCTGTTACTGCCACTTATTTGTATGTAATATGTGTCACTCAAAATCTCAGTGACCTCCACGTACGTCTATGTCTGTTTATGCTGATGACACTCAACTCTACTCTCATTCCATTTTGATGATCCGACGGTAGCTGCTCATATCTCAGCTTGTCTAACAGACTTTTCTTGAACTTTTCTTTTCTGGATGAAGGACCACCACCTTCAACTAAACCTGGCTAAGACAGAACTGTAGTATAAATACAAGTAGTCAACGTCCGCGCTGTGAGTGTATGCATCCAGATTGCTCACGCGGAAAGTATAACACAGGCTTAACTCCTTCAAAAACAGCCAGAAACCTTGGAGTTGTGATTGATGATCAGCTAACTTTCTCAGACCACATTGCTAAAACTGTCCGGTCCTGCTTTATTTGATTTGCTTTATTCAACATCAAGAAGATCAGGCCCTTTTCTTTCAGAACATGCTGCACAACTCCTTGTTCAAGCTCTTGTTCTGTCCAGGCTAGACTATTGCAACGCTCTCTTAGCAGGTCTTCAAGCCAGTTCTATCAAACCTCTACAATTAATCCAGAATGCGGCAGCAAGATTAATTTTTAATGAGCCGAAAAGAATACACGTCACACCTCTGTTTATCAATCTCCACTGGCTACCAATAGCTGCTCGCATAAAATTCAAGGCATTGATGTTTGCCTCCAAAACCACCACTGGCTCTGCACCCCTTTACCTAAATTCATTACTTCTATAAGCTTTAGAAGCCATCTCAAAGTGAAAACACTTTCACAGACTTTAAATTAAATGTTCCCTCCTGCTGGAATGACCTGCCCAACTCAATCCCAGCAGTCCTTAGCCATCTTCAAGAAGCGACTATAAACACATCTGTTCCATCTTTATTTGACCCTCTAACTCTAGCACTTTCTACTCTATTTTAATTCTACTTTATCTATGTCTTTTTTTAATAAAAAAAAGACACTAGCTTTCTATTTTTTGTATCCTATCTACTTGTTTTTCTTTGTATGTGTGTGTGTGTGTATATATATATATATATATATATATATATATATATATATATATATATATATATATATATATATATATACCTTGCTACATGTACTGCGTTAGGCTAACCGAGACTTGTCATTAGCACTTACGTATTGTTGCTCTTTTGTTAGAAATAGAAGATTGCTTCTATTGTCCTCATTTGTAAGTCGCTTTGGATAAAATCGTCTGCTAAATGACTAAATGTAAATGTTCCTTTTTTGGGAAAAATGGTTTCTATGAGGTTTTCCAGTCAGGATTTAGACCGTATCATAGTATGGAGACTGCTCTCATCAGAGTTACAAATGACCTGCTCTTAACATCGTGGTTGTATCAGTTGCATCAAGTACAGTATGTAGTATCACAAGGCTTAGGACTAGGACCACTGCTTTTCATGCTTTACATGTTAACCTTGGGAGATATCGTCAGGAAATACCCTACATTTCCACAGAACCTTTGGCTCCTGGCAAAAAAAAGAGCTTACTCATTTCTGAAGTGTGTGCCACTGTACTGAGTTTATTGTGCTTAATAACTCTTTTTAACATCAAGCACATCCCATGCTTTATTTTCTTATTCATGCATGTTTCTTGTCTTGTCAATACAGTTAGCCAGTCCTGCATTGTGTGGATATATAAAGTTGGCGTGGCCAGTGTGCCTGCAGGGAGTGAAGCAGAGCGCTGCACACACTCTGCCCTGCTGCCACAGCTCAGGAAATACGGCTCTTATTTAACTGCTGTCACTCTTAAGGCGGGCGTACACGGCACGATTCTGAAGGTCAGAACGTCATGAGCCCTCGCACATCACAATTGAGTTTATCCGAAAATCGTACGGAGGCAGTCACACACGACATGGATTTACTATGATTTTACAAACTCTAACATAAGCATTTTCACGCCATTCATAAAAATATGGATTGTGAAGACGAAATAGTTTTCTTTGTGGCAGCTATGGCTTGTGATGTCCAAAAAAAAAAAAAGAAATGAAGACATGGCAAAGAGAATGACTGAAAAGAAGAGAAAAGCATGGTCTTTCTGTCCTTCATAAACAACTCGAGGTGAGAAGGATATTTCTGAATTTCTGCTCGTTTTGCAGGAAATACAACAGGTAGCCTATATTCATTCATGAAGCTGAACGGCAAATTTGTCACAATTCGGAATAACAAATAAAAAAAATAGAGCTGTATAGTTAAACTAAAATTACTATATAGACTATTTAAATACATAATATGTGGTTTTTGTCATCTTCGGATTGGTCAACTTCAGATGGATCGCCAAATTGTCTGGTTTGAAATTGACATGTTTGAAAATTATCGGGAGGTGCTCGTAACGTTCTCGGATCGGCCCGTAATTATTCTCACACGGTACAAGCGGTGACCATGCAAGCATCTGCGATTTTCTCCCGAGAGGAAAAAAAATTCTTTCAAGCTCATACGACAGCAAAAATCGCACTGTGTACGCCTGCCTTTAAAGAACCAGTACTAGTAAAATGAGGAATCATACTGATTTTAAAAGCAGGGATTGTGATACCTTTTTCAGTACCAGTATATCGTGTAACACTACTCTATACATTACTCTATACTGTTGTATAGCACCAGACAGCACTTCAAATTAAACTATGTTTGGACTACTTTGGTACTGCTTGTTGTCACTTTTGGAGTAAGTTATTGTGATTACACTTGCCTGTCTATCGTGTGTTTTTTTCCTTTATATTGTGTATACTTATACAAATAAGAAATTGTTAGGTTTAGAGATAAAAGAGGGTTTAGTTGCCAAAAACTGCATAATTGAATATTGCAATTAAAATTAATTAACTTCTGCCAGTCATGTTTTAACATTGGAGTACATGTAACTATATAAAAAACTTTTTATATAAAGCATTCACAAAGCAAGCACATTTGCACGTTTTCCTGTGTGAAATGGTGGTAAACATCTGAACCATCTCTTTCTTTTGCAAATAAACAAATAAATGAATGAATTAATAAAGAAATAAATTCTAATCTAGGGGATCTTCAGAAGGATACTGCAGCTCCTCTATAGCCCTGTTGTCGATCGTCCCTCGACTGTTGTAGACCAGAGTGCTGCTCAGTAACACAGCCAGACAGAAGATGTTTGTGTCATGCTTCGGGTCCCCCTAAGATGCAGAAACACATTTGTGAAGTTAGAATAATAAACTGGAAATAGCCTTGAATTTGCATTTACATTCAACTCCATGAAAGGTGCTCACACAACTACAGGCTATAACATCTACTGCTCTATTTAAGCAGGTTGAGATGTCAACGCCTCCACTTTACTGAAAACTAGCAAGCTAGCACTAGACTGAAAACATCTGTCCATTCCATTCTCAAAAGCCAACAACATGCTAAATGCACGACCAAAATAAAAAATGCACTTGGAAAATACCGAGCTGGTTGACAGCTGTTATTGCACAGTCACCATTTCAGATTGACTATCTGTAATACTATGCAATAGGGTGAAACGACAACAAAATTTCATGATGCAATAATATCACGGTATGAAGTCCACGATAAAATATTTATTGTGATATTTAAATAAAATAAAAAAAAAAGACAAATGAAGATTTTGAAAAAAGTGCCATAAGTGTTTATTAAACAGTGGCTGAATGTTAATAAATGAACCCCGTTATCTCTCGTCACCAAACACTCTCAGTTCCTTATTCATTCCTCAAGTTCCTTTCACCATTTGAACCCTAAGAAGTAAAACACCTATGTCTGCATGTGTGTATACACTGAGACAGAGAGAGGTAAGACTACCGGGAGAAGAGAGGGAACACAGAAAGAAGGAAGGAAAAGCACAAGGGGAGAGAAAGAGAAGGCGCACAGACAGGTAAAGAGCATGATATAATCTAACACTGAACATTACATTACCACATCATATCCTGGCCTCTTTTCTTTATCCTCTAATCATAACTGTTGCTAAGAGGTATGAGGTAACAAATAAACATCATTATTTTTCTAACATTCTCTATGCTATAACCTAACTACCTCGTAGATTAGCTATCAACTTTAAAATGAAAATAAACTGCGTTTTCAGTTTTCATAACAAGCAAAAAATAATCAGACCCAGTAATAAGTTTCAGTTTAGTTTGTCCACTTTTAACAACTAAAAGAAGAATGAACTCTCAGACACTCATGTTTTGGGGATTATGAGCTGGTAATATTGTTTGACAAAGTATGGCTGTGATGGGATTTTCTATATTTTGTGTCGAGCGTGTTTGATAAACTCCTGAAACCTTGGCTGTCCACCGCGGAGGATGGCTGTAGGTCCTTGGCTATATATACTCTTTTGTTGATTTGGATTGCTTCTATTGTCCTCATTTGTAAGTCTCTTCGGATAAAAGTGTTTGCTAAATGACTAAATTACTAAATGTAAACTTATATTTAATAACCAAAAAATGCTCCAAACATTTTTCTAAATTAACTAAAGGAAATATAATCACTTTGCCATTACAAAACTGAACTACTTTAATAGCTAAAACCGTAGTATAGTCTGTTTTGGGAGAAGCGGGGATAAAGGCGGGGTCGGGTCGGACTTGGACGATAATTCTGAACAAGGGCCGGGCTAGGGCCTGTATTTGAGGCCCTTGCAGGGATCCACTGTGTGGTATTTTGAGATAACACTTCATGTACACACCCCGGGGACATCAGAAATTAATTTTACATTAAATACATTCATTTTACATCTGGTCTTTAAGGTTATCTCTGCTGCCGAAGTGAAAGTGTTATTGGACCCTTGGGCACTAGTAATTTGTTAAATTTGTTACTTCACCTTGTCCACGTCCCCGAGTCCCTCGGTGTCCAGCAGCACCAGAGTGGTTCCTGGTTTAGTGGGGTGAGGCACGCACCACATCCAGATGCCCTTCGTCTTGGACTCGATTGTGCTGCCCAGTGCAAACCCTGATAACCACACACCAGAAACCCCACAATGACTTGCATGCATTCATCTGAAGGGCACGAGCGTTTGGATGACATCAGTACTGCTGACCTGTTTGCTTCCCTGCCAGTCGATTCATCAGGTAGGACTTCCCGGTGCGGTAGAGACCCACCACGGCCACCACCACCACGGGCTGCTGGATCTGCTCCAGAACCTGCAGCGCTGACTGCTGGACACACAGCTTCCCATCGGACGCCGTGTCAATCAAGCACACTGGTTTGTCCATGCTCACTGGAGACCCAAACACATTTCACTTCAATAATTACTCCAATAATCCTGCATTACACAGTACAGTAACTCCCCACACGAGCAGCCTTTCCTCTGTTTGTGTCAAATACAACACACTTTCACACAAGCAGGCTGAGTAAGACACATAGAGACACTGTCAGATTTGAGTGTGCCCAGCTACAGACTAGAACCATACACAGAATATAACAATGGTTCCCTGAGTAGGGAGAACCAGACTGGGTTTAGCCGATGCTGGCTTCTACAGACTAGATAGAATGTACAGAATGTAACCATCGTCCCCTAAAGACTAGAACCAGACTGGGTTTAGCCGATGCTGGCTTCTACAGACTAGAACCAGACTGGGTTTAGCTGATGCTGGCTTCTACAGACTAGAACCAGACTGGGTTTAGCTAATGCTGGTTTCTACAGACTAGAACCAGACTGGGTTTAGCTAATGCTGGTTTCTACAGACTAGAACCAGACTGAGTTTAGTTGATGCTGGTTTACTAGAGAGGTACAACACAAGTTAATCATGTCACATAAACAAAGACCATTGAAGCTCTAATAAAACATGGTCAGGGGGCCGTTTCATAAAACAAGTTTGCCAAATAAACATCTCAGGTTACGAATGTAACCATGGTTCCCTGAGTAGGGAACGAGACACTGCATCCTCTAGGGGTCGCTATGGGGAACACCTCGTCGTGACCCGTGTCTGAAGCATACAAATGAAAAAACACCAATGAGTTGGCCGGCGACAGCCTCTGACGTCACTACCGGTGCGACTATAAAACAGGCACCGGGAAAACACGTCATTCACTTCTTCGTTTGAAGCTTGCGTCCGAAGCATGGCAGGGAGCTAGAGGACGCAGTGTCTCGTTCCCTACTCAGGGAACCATGGTTACATTCGTAACCTGAGACGTTCCCTTTCAAGGGAACTTCGAAGTGCGTCCTCTATGGGTCCCTATGGGGAACAGTATACCCACGCCGCCATGCTGAGGGGAGTGCAGGCCAGAATCATGGCGAACACTAAGTACCAACTCTACCATTTCAATGGGAGTTGCCCCCGGGACGTTTAGACGGCTGTCTGTGACAATACCCCTTACGGCCAAAGGCCTAAGCTACATACCCAACTTAATTGTTAGGGCCTCGGCCCGGTGGTAGAGCTAAAGGCTTGGAATCAGGAAAGATTCCTTTAAAGGGATACGGCTAGGAACCTAGCATTTTATACTAAGTCTTGCCTGTCACACAGGGGCTACAGCTTGCTTCCGCAAAAGCTTGTTGAAGGAGCTGTCTCAACAGATCTCCAGTAGCAACACCCTGTTTAGATAGGTATCCGAGGATACATGGGTGGAGTGGCGCCCAAGATGAACGGGGCTTTTACCAACTCAAGAAAAGGGCACGAAGCAAACCGCGCGAAGCCCTCACCATATAGGATTTTAGAAAGAACGCAGAGTACTAGCGTGCGAACTTACCACAGTGTGGATTTCAGAAAGTGTGCAAAGACTTCACATGCACACTTACCATATCATGGATTTTCAAATACTGTTCTAGGGAAGGGCTCTCGTGGCACTCTGATAGAGCAGCTCATAGATGGAATGGTGCATCTCAAAAAAGTATGTTTGAGAGTCATCAACTCGATCTGTGGAAATAATGCTGGAGCGCTCTGGGGAAAAACAGTGAACTCAGTCTCATATGAGAGGAGAACTCCTGAATCCAGAGTAGCACGCTCATAGGCGACCCTTCTTGGAAAAGGGGAGCGCTGCTAAACTACCACGAGAATCGCCCGAATAGCCCCTCATGTTGAGGGAAGCGATGCTTGAAGTGTATAAACAAATACACACTGGCTGAATGGAGCCCAAGGAACCAAGGTCTAATCATCTCAAGAAAGGGAACGAGGCGGAGCGCGTACCCTTACCATACAGGATTTCAGAAAGTGCGCAGAGTCTTGCGTGCACACTTACCAATATGTGGATTTTTAGAAAGTGCGCAAAGTGTTCACGTGCACACTGACCACCATGTGGTTTTCAGAAAGTACACAGAGCTTAGCGTGTGTACCTAAAGGTTCCTAAGCATCGCAGAGGCGCTGAACCGCACGGGAGAGGCAAGCTCAAATTTTATAAACCTCTAGCGAGGGGGGCATCACCTGAGGCAGCATATACAAGAAGACTTCTGTAACTGCCACCTTCACTTCCCGCTGGATGCGACAGCACCTAAGCGGCCAGGAGACCCCTCAGGGTGACCTGGCCGGACATCCATGAAATTCCCTGCAGTGCTGTGCCAGGCCTGATGATCAAGGAGGCTCCCGCAGAAACCTGTGATCTCAGCCGCCTAATACCGGAACATGAAGCCGGATGGCTGGTGCTGACGAGTGTTTAGTAAACACTGTAACTGAGCACTGCAAAGGAAACTCACAGAGTTTATTAGTAGATATAACCACCAGCAACTTACACATAAGTATATACAGAAAGGGTTATTTTTATACTCCCACCCTCCTGCGCTGGAGCCCCGCTCAAGGGGCGCCTCCTTTTAGTCCGGACCATCAGTAAGGTGGTTGCTAAGAACATAGAACCAGCCAAAATACATTATAGGTCCAGCATAGGAGACTGTTATGCGTTAGAGGTTTCCACCTAACCTCGATCAGGTGGAGAGCTGGTGGTTACAGGGGAATTAGGAAGGGGAGGATAAAAGCAGAAGTTAAAAATCCCTAAAGGGAACGAGTAGATACCTCAGTATCACTCTGACTCAGACGAGAACGCTGCCTCATCTGGATCACATCCCTTAGGTTCTGCTTACCCTCCTTGTGACCAACAATTCCTCTTAACCCTGCCCGCAGGTGGGGGAGGAGCGTGAGTCGCAACACTAGCCTTCTGTGCCCGTCTTTGATCCTCAGATCGAGACAGGCCAGGACCCCTATGTTGTTCGGGCTCAGACCTGGACCTTCGTGCAACGAAGGATCTGAAAGCAGCGGAGTGCGCCTTCGTCTCCCCGAACTTCTCGATCACCGTCTCAACGGAAATACCGAAAAGTTCAGAAGGCGAAACCTGAGCATCGAGAAGAAAGCCTTTTCTTTCTTCCCGATGTCTGCCAGGTTCATCCACAGATGTCTCTCCGCCACCACCATGGCCGCCATAGTCCTGCGCTTGGCAGAGGCGGCCTGCTTGGTAGCACAGAGAGAGGCCTGTGGTGCGGCACAGCTCAGCTACCTGATCAGGAAAAAGGCCTTCGCCTCTATCCAGGTCTCTCAGCAGATCAGTCTGATATGCTTGAAGCATTTATTTTGTAATAAAGCCACAGCCTGACCTGCTGCTGCGTATGCCCTGCCATTTAAGCAAGATGCATTGCTTGAAGGGGCTTAGATGGCAAGGAGGGAGATTAAGAGAGGATGTCTCTCATAGCCGTTTTCGCGCATCGCCTCGATGTCGGCAAAACTCTTATGCCGAAACCGATGGATGCGAGAAGAAAACGGCCTCTTTCATTTCCTTTCGATCTCAGTATGGAGATGAGGCAGAAATGGAAGGCTCACCTGAGCTGGAGGGCTATGGTCGGAAAGATAACGCTCATCGAGGCGCGATCCATAAACTCCAACAGCTCTACATACGCAGAGCAGGAGAATTGAGAAGGCTCAGCCTCAGCTTCTTCACCATCCTCAAATATCTCCTGCTTTTCCTGGGTAAAAAACCCAGCAGAGCACTAACCTCAGTATCAGAAAGTGTTAAAGATATAACATCATCCCCCCGAGGCTCTCTCTCGTCCGACGCCATTATGAGCCCGAAAGGGAAAGTCCCTCTTTAAACCATTCAGACAGATCCACCTGAAATTCTCACAAGCTCATTCTCCTCCGTGCCTCAGCAGGGGCGGGTCCTGAACCGCGGGAAGCAGATGGCTGCCTTTTTTATTTATTTTATTTTTTTTTTTCGGAAAGAGAGACGAACGAGAGCGGAGCTTTTTCCTTGAAAAAACGCTCGCAATGCACGCAGATTGCCTCCTCAAAGACATCACGTGCGTGCTCTTTACCCAAACAAATCACGTAAAGATCGTGTGTGTCATCGGGTGTCAAATAATGCCGACACGGATGCATACATTGTCTAAACGCTTGCTAGTAGTCACCATGATAGACAGAGAAAGAGCGCTCTTACCGGTTCTTTCAGATGCACGCTTCAAACAAAACAGTCAGTGAAGACGAAGAAGAGAATGACGTGTTTTCCCGGTGCCTGTTTTATAGTCGCACCGGTAGTGACGTCAGAGGCTGTCGCCGGCCAACTCGTTGGTGTTTTTTCATTTGTATGCTTCAGACACGGGTCACGACGAGGTGTTCCCCATAGCGACCCCTAGAGGACGCAGTTCGAAGTTCCCTTGAAAGGGAACCAGGCTTATTTCAGGTAGTCTGACTTATTGTCACTTGATTTGGTTTCATAAAGCAGAATGAGCATAGCTCAAGCTCAGTGAGTGTGGTATCTTATGCTGGTACACTAACCCTGGTCTGGAGCAGGATAACGGTCAGGTTAAGATGAGCTCCTCTAACACTGATCAACAGAAACACATCGATATTACCACTGACTCTCTCACATACTGTTATTTTACTTTATCAGGCCTAAAATACAAGCATACAAAAAATGCAACCTAAACAAATCAAAATACAGGCTAAAACCGACAGTATTTAATGTATTGTGCCCAAGATATAATGACTTTGAAAGCATTGTATCATGCTGCTACATGTGCATTCAGTTGATCAGCAGTTTCTAGCCACGCTCTCTCCGGTTTATGACAGAAGTACTTTATGGTTATTAGTAGAACATAAAAATATAAAATTGCCCTTTAAAGCATTAAAAACACTAAATTAAAAAGTAAAATAAATAATATAAAACAGACTATATTTTATATGATAAGATGAATACACATTAACTCATTTGAGCTTGTAATTAGGGCTGTATTAGCCAGCTTACATTTGATACACAGTTACTGCTATCATAAAAACACACTTATATGTAGAAATAAAATTCTACATGTGTCACATCTAATGTCCAACAACAAATATTTGAGCAGAATGCGTATTTTATTCAGAATGATTGAGCTATTATTCTATTGAGCTCCATCTGTTCAGCGCGCATGCGTCAGCCTCGCCCAATCCTGACAGCAGAATTGATTTATCTGCATGACTTTCTAACATTTAGAGATGAAGAATATACCTGTGACGTGTCAGTTATGCACTGAAGAAAACACAATGTCTCAAATGCATTAAACAGCACAAATATTCTCTGTTTGTCATTGTGGATCCATGATCCACATTAAGCTGTCTTTTATGAAACAGCCCCCAGAACATCTATCAAGATAAGTCAGTCTGTAGAGTTCACACACACACACACACACACACACACACACACACACACTCATTGAGTGCTAAAGTTAAATCCCCCACACAATCTCAAGACACAGGGTCACACATGATCAACTGCAGGAGCAAACACAAACGTGAAGAATCTGCTGCTGACTGTGAAACACTGCACATTGTATTGTTTGCAGTTATAAGAGCAGCACAAGTGCTAGAATGATCTGAATGAAGGGACGTCCCTTACCTGTTTGTTCAGTTCACTCCAGTCTAACTTCAGTCTGAGATGTGTTCATGTCGTAGCTTCCTGATATTCTACCAGTGTCTCTTAGACACACCCTCCGCTCCAGACTCTGGATGCTGATTGGCCGAGAGTGAGTTAGGGGCGGTCCCTGGTCTCTGATTTGAGCTCCTCCTATTGACTGAGCAAACAACAATCTGCACTTTCACTCTTAGTTTCAGTTTCAAATCCAGCAACTGCAGACTGGAAAACACGTGACAGCAGACACAAGAGGCTTGGATTGTTTCCAGAATGAGCAGCCACATAAAAAGATGAGACGTTTTCCTTTTTGTGGTACTACATCACACACATTGGAATGACATCTTGTATATGTGAGCTATGAACAACAAAAGCTGACCAGGGATATTCCAGAAATAAGAAGAGTACAGTAGCTTGTCTGTAATAAACCTGGTTTCAGATGACATTGAATGGAACTTTCCCTCCAGTGTATCAGACACTGTGAAAAGAATTGGGAAAGTTAAATGTGTTCTCATGACTCCATCAGTTCTGCATGACACTAACAACACAAGAGTCCAGGGAACTCTTTCACTCATAAACTGTGTACCATAGAATGTGTTAAATCAGCTGGTCGGGGTAAAGCATCAGCTAAAAAGTATGATTGTTATTCTACTGGGCTGTTTAGTGTTTACTGATTTACTTTGATGGCTATAAAGCTGTATGAATGTGGGATCATGTCTTCATTTAAGTTTTTATTATCCTTGGAGCTCCTTTGGAAGACTTGATTACTGATAAACTCAGTAAGGTCAAAGGTCTCTGTGTCTTTATTGAGTGTTTTGATTTGTTTCAACATACTGACTGATCTGCACATTACAAAGGTCACATCTTACACCTCGTTATTGCTGATTTGTCTTTCGTATCTCAGTTTTACTTTCTTTCTGACCATCCTGCCATCCTTTTAAAATGCAATTCACTCTTAGAAAGCTTTCCTTTTCTCATACTAATAATTTTTGCAAGTGAAAATCTATTGATCTGTCTGATTCCACAGACTATATTCCTCGTTATATGTTTTTTCCCTGCAATGCATCCTGATAGCAAAATTTCTTGATTAAATACAGCTCTGATTACAAGACTGGATTCTATTGCTCTTTTAAAATAATTGGCAAGTATGTTTACACACAAGGAGTTTGTCTAATAATTATAAGTTGAATCCAAAAGTGAACTGGTTTCTTCTTTTATAATCATCGAAGTCTTACCTTTGCTCAACCATATATCTATCCCTGCTCACATCCCTCAATAGCCCTTGATTTATCTAATCTTCTTTCTTATGTTTGACTAGTACTTCTGCTTGATTACATGCTTGCTTTGTGTGAGCTGTATGTTTCAGGTGCTATATCTTAGTATCTGTGGTGTTAGATAGTGTGTGTATCTTATCCTAGTGTGTGTTGTGTTTTCTTCATTGAATATGTTAGGTACACATACTACAGATGCCTTTCCTTCAAAGTCTGCAGACAACAGAATTGAGGTATGCTTGGGTGTCACCATTTGCTTTTGAAAGGTTTTTTTTTTTATCAATTTATTGCATTTGTTTATATTTTTATTATGTTTATATTATATCGTTTTTTTTTTTTTGACTTGTTTAATTCACATTTTACTTTAAATTATTTAAAATATTATTGTTCAATTTTTCATAATTAAGTTTAAAAGTCTGCTTTCCATCATCACTTCTCTGTCTGACTAGATCTCACTGCATCATTGTGTAATAATAGACACAGCAGAATTTACTCACTGAGTGATTTATTCATGAGGGAATGAAGGAAAGCTTTAATGCAGCACAGGAGATGCTGACTCACTTCTCATTTCTCAGTGCTTTTAAAATGCACAGTAATATAGCAAATCCACTTCACCAAATTAAATCCAGTTTAGTTTATTTCTGAAGAACATTTAAAACAGCAACAAGGCTGTACAACACAAATAATAAATAATATAATAAAGGCATAGCAACTTTTAAGGTTTTCTCATATAGAAACATCTTAATTTTAGTAAAAAGAAAAACCCCATGTTTTCTAAAGACAGAACCTAGGGAAAGCATATACAGTGAAAACAGAGCTGGTGATAGGACAGAACCCTGAGGAACTCCATAAGCAAGATTTTCTGTAGAAGAGGTGATATTTCCTGTTGTAACTGAGAATTTACTGTTAGCTAAGAAAGACTTAAACCATTTTAATACAGTTCTCCCCAAGATATTAATCTGGAGATAAGAATTGTTTGAATGATTGTGTCAAAGGCAGAGGACAGGTCTGATATAACTAAAATATCTGAGTTACCAGAATCTGTGTCGATTAAAACATCATTAAGAACTCTTATAAGGGCAGTTTCAGTACTATGTCATGACTAAAGCCTAGATTGAAATTCTTCAAATATCTCATTCCTGTCACACCCCTGGACTCATAATGTTGTGTTTTCCCTGCATGTGTTCCATTCCCCATGTTCTGTGTGACCCAGTTTCTGTCCCTCCCTGATTGATTAGTTCCCAGGTGTGTCTCCTTAGTCCCTCATTAGCCTGTCTTTAAAACCCATGTCCTTTCAGTCTGTGTTTGTTGGGTCTACCAGTTACATACGTGTGTCTTCCTCCTGTTTCCATGTTGGAGTTACCCCTGTGTTGGATTAATAAAGACTCTCTCGATTACTCTCAACTCTGTGTTCCTTCCGGCAGCGTAGCGTGACAATTATGAGCTAGAAAGGCACTATCTTTTCCAACACCTTAAATAAAAGGTGAGGTGGATATTGGGAGAAATTTGCTAGGACAGTTGCATCAGTGTTATCTGTATGCACCGGGGGTCTGAGAGTAACGCAATTTCAATTCTCTGTATGAATGTACTGTACATGTGGAAGAATTGACAAAGCATTTACTTGATCAAGTGAAGGTTTTTTTTTTTTTTTTTCCAGCACAGGTGTAACTGACCAGTTCAGTCTATCTGAGACAGACCCAGTTTGCAGACTTTTATTTATGAATCACAATAGACCCACAAGAGTCCACTATTTGTTTCAAGTTTTGAGGATGATTACATCGTTTGAACACAAGGAAGGTTTGAAATGATTTCCCAGCCTAATTGTAAGGAAACAGCACCAAAAGTACTGCTGGATGAACTGATAATTACAATACTCTAGACATTGAAAAACACAAAACCTGTGCGTATGCAAGAAATGGTGAAAAATAATTTGAAATTTATCTATTAGATCTTTGATGTTATTCAGCTGGCTAGGCTGTTACCTTGATCTCAATTATATGATGTCATTACGTTGCTTGTCTTGTTGCTGTCAGAGAACTGAACCGAGCCGGATGATGACATCATTGATGATCAGTGACTTTAACTGAAAATTTGACCGTGGGCTATCATCCTCTTGCATTATCAACACACTATTTTCCCGCTTGACACTGTAAAGCTGCTTTGACACAAGCTGTATTGTATAAAGTGCTATATAAATAAAGGTGACTTGACTCGATTACTGACAAAAAAAAAAATAAATAAACATGAAGTATCTTTATTGTGTTTACAGTTTTTAATGTTTTTTTTTAATCCATAAATATGGAAATAAATTGCATTTGGGAAGGGAGGGAAATATAGATTTGAGGGTGAAGATGTTTTCCCAAGTAGGCTTTATTGAAGACAATGAATAAAGAGGTGAGTGAACACAGCAACAAGAAGATGATGGGAATGAGAGCAAAGAGTGAATTCACAGAAATCTGACTCAGCCAAGTGAAATATTTAGAAGCAAAAAAAGTTTAAATCTTGTACAATGTAATTAACAATTACCGTACTGACCCGAATATAAGACGACCCCCTTTTTCCAGATGTACCTTTTCTTTTTCTTTTGCGTTCACTCGAGATCTTTACAACACATCACATTACGTATTTCATGGCACACTCGTTTTATGTGTATTTGGTGCCACCTATTGTTGTGGTTGTGTTACTGACATGTTAAAGTATAGACCCTGAAATATAAGACGACCGCGTTTTTTTCAGATTTATTTAAAAAAAAAAAAAAAAACCCTTGTCTTATATTCAGGTCAATATGGTAATAATTCATTGTTTTTAATTATATGTTTGCATGTAAAATTATTAATTTGTACCAAATCATTTTATTTGTTTTTAGTAAACATAAAAATAGTCATCCAGTAACTTGGTAAATGTATACCATTTAAGGTAGTATATTCACTGTTAATATGACATAGCATTTTTTAAAGTTTATGTCAAATCATCATTACCTTTTTAGAGTCAGATGAGGGTCTTGTTACATTTAATTTATGTCAAGTATACTTAAAATTCTTGGAAAATGTCTTGCCCAAAATGTTTTTATTTAGTCCAGTACAGTAACATGAAAGTTTCAGGGTGACAGAAAACAACAGACAACTAAGCCCACATGTTGGTGCAAAACTTGTTTTATTGCCTCAATACTCATAGTAGACAATATCCTTAAACAGAGAATATTCCTTTCATCACACATCAACATAAAGAAAGATTTCCAAGAGAGAAAGAAAATACTTTATTCAAACGTAACTTTACAGTATTCAAAAAATATTAGAGCTAAAAAGAATAAAAATTGAGTATAAAGAATACTTATTGATACTAAATGATTCATAGTAAATGTGCAACAACATTTTAAAACAATGAACAGTTTCAACGTGATACAGCAAAAAGCTGAACAAATAATTAATAAACTATTTGCAAATATGTTTAAGTAGCCGAAGTGTGCATGCAAATGTGTCAACAGACTGTGGTTATGAGTTAATTAATCATGTCAACATGGATAAAAGTGTCTAAGCTTAAATGTACTGACCTTTATACAATATTTGTAAGTGAAAAAAGCACATTAGATGATATTTTAATCAGTTTAAGCAACCAGTTTAATCACATTTGCAAGCATTCAAATGCACACTAATAAATAAGCTGCTAATTAGTGTATAACATCTGCTAAAATCATTTGTATATTATTATAAAGTGCATGATCATATGCACTTGATCACAGTTGAAACTTTATTTACATTTGTAAGCATTTTATGTTAATTAATGATCTATTAATCATTATGTGATGTTCACTAGGTGCCTTAGGAATCATTCCCATCTTGTTTGTGAAAACGATTGCAAAGGGGGTTACATGTGAGTATTTTCTGTAAAAGCTAGGATATGTTGATTAAATGGGTTACTTTGCCTGTTTTTGATCTGCATGACGCCGCCTGCCATTTAAAGGCCATTTAGTAAAGCAGTGCTATTCTGGTGCTTTTGATCGGTTCCTTTCAAAACATATTTTAGCTCTGTGTTGCTTGGTGCATGTCCAGTAGTTTATTTAACAATGTTAATCTCTATTCATACATATTCATAGGTAGTCCATATAGCTAACATTGTTCTCCTTGAATAAGGTTGGTAACCAGGTCAGCATTACATTTAGAACAACGGGTGATCAGCTCTCACACATTACCATGCAGCAGAAGGTGAAACAGCTATGACATCAAATAAAACGCTTTGTAACTATAAAGTCAAAACACACATTGTATTCAGTGAGATTATAGTAGTTATGAATTCAGAATTGTGTAAAAGCACATTCACTGTATAGAACAGCCTCGAGATGAAGGTCTCGGTCTGCTGTTGATCGCTTCCATCTGCTGTCTGTGCTGTTGCCTCAGCACTTCCATGTTCTCTGCGTTTCTTCGCTCCTGATCCGCTATCATCTGTGCGAACTCTCTGGACTTCCTGTCCTCTACCTCTTTATTATTCCTCCTCAACTCCTCGATCTCGCTGGCCATTTTGTTAGCCTTCTCTTGAAAGCCCTTCTCCATCAGAGCAGCCTGTTCCCTCAGTTTACTGTCCATGGCACGCTGTGTCTCCTGCTGTTGGAAAGACATCTCCTCTTCCATCTTCTGTATGACCTGTCTCACCCTCTCCCACCTTATTCTGTTCTTCAATCACCATCTTCTCCTTCAGCTGACGCTGCCTCTCTTCCTGGGCCTTGATCTCCTGTTCCAGAAGGACTGCCCGCTCTCTCTCCTCTGGTCAGCCAAAAAACAAGTGTTTCAACCAAACAGACATGCTGTAAGTTCAGTGAAGGAGACAAATCTAACAACATCATCCCTCTCGTTTGACACACTGAAAAGATAAGCGTTCAAAACAAGCATTCATCCATCCATCCCCTTACTCTAAATTCCCTTACACCACCCTTTCATTTACCCTAACGCTAACTGTGCTACTAGGTTGATTCTATTCATATTCTCACGTGCAGGGCTTACTGTTGAAAACACAAAGCTCTTACCACAAATCTTTCTTTCATTTTCGGTTAGTTTATCATCAGCCTGCAGAATGGCTGTGGTGACTGCAACCTTTTGCTGTAGAAATTTCTCCAACACCTCGGCAATCTATGAAGAAACACAGAAAGAGTAAACCTGATGGTAAAAATCTGAAGATGCTTATTGTTATTGCTTTAATGTAACACATTTATCACCTTGACTTATTGACAGGCCAGTGTATTGTACTGATTCACAATGTCCTCCAGGTCCTGGCAGAAGAGATCGTACCCACCAGCTGTGGCATAAAACCCTTGATTGATCCTCTCCGTCATTGGTTCAGAGAGAACTGATAGAAGACTTTCACATTTAGCCTCGGAGGCCTTCTCATTGTCCCAGAGATACCTGTCAAACTGATGATTGATGGCTTCCTAAAACAGCACAACAGAACAGGAAGGATCCTTAATGCTCCTGATAGTGCATTTATCTGTGCTACAAACTTTGCCCAATTTTTTAAAAATTTGAATTAACTGTTACCCATGTTGTTATTGGAGTCTTAGCTGTGAGTTTCATGTCGTTTTCCATAAAGTGACTTAAAGCCATCTATTGTTGTAATCTGACATGTCCACTCCCCACCTACCTCTAAAGATGTCAAGAACTTCCCATCACTGTCCCTGAAGCAGCGTTTCATGAAGGTCTGTGTTGCCATGAGACTGAAGCATTGGTGTTCCGAGGTGATTTCATTCAGTTCCAAAGGGAAGGACTTCTTCAGCTTCTCCATTCCACTCTGGTACACCTCAAGCCCCTCCTGAAAAGCAGCCTCATTCTCAATCAGTGCCATTGAGATCACAGCATTCTCCAGACACGGCACAGCTCCACTGGCGATGGTGTCTACGTAGGTTTTTACAAGATGACCCA
Source organism: Cyprinus carpio (assembly GCF_018340385.1). NCBI lineage: Eukaryota > Metazoa > Chordata > Actinopteri > Cypriniformes > Cyprinidae > Cyprinus > Cyprinus carpio. The sequence continues at coordinate 71,515 of NW_024879183.1, forward strand.
GAACTGTAGGAAAGCAGAGGAGTCAAACACAAGTAAGGTCAAAAATAAATGGATGCAATTCTATCAGCTTTAGTTTTGAAGTGTTTTCCAAGCTGTATGTCATTAAGTTGTCGATGAATAAAAATGCAAAAACAAAACATTAAATCCAAAACATTAAAAGCATAGTTCACTCAAAAAACAAATATTTGTTTTTTGTTTTGGATTAAACCATTTTGGTTACTAATGACTCCCATTTGTATGTACAAAAAAACTACAGACAGTTCTCAGAATAAACTATTCTATGTTCCACAAAAGAAAGAATGACAGGTTTGGAATGAAATGAGGGCATGTAAATGACAGAATTTTAATTTTAAAACTTTAAAAGAATGTCTTGCTACAGCAACATTACTAAAATTAAATGGTGACCAATAAAGTATTTGTTGAAATGGTTGTGGTACTTGAACTGTGGTTACTATCAATTAGCATTATGTGGTGCGAGCGACCTAATCTCATTTGGGGGAAGTGAGGGCGAGCTGCTTGATGACTGCATGTCATTAGCAGCTGTCCTGGATTCTGTGACCCTCAGGGACCTGAGGAGTGCTACCGACCTGGCTCTGTGTGCCATCAAGACCACCACTCAGGCGATCGGGAGATTGATGGCCAGCCTTGTGGTGCTCAAGCGCCATTTGTGGCTGATATTATCAGAGATCAAGGATGCAGATAAGATCCTCTTCCTCAATGCTCTAGTCTCTCCCAAGGGTCTTTTCGGGTCAGCGGTCAAAGGATCCGCCAAGCACTTTATGGAGGCACAGACATCATCCCAAGCTATTTGATATTTCCTGCCTGAGCGCTCCAGCTCCGCTGCTGCCTCTGCTCACCCTAAGCCTGCACCGACTCGGCAACCCTAACAAAACCAGCACCTGCCTCCCCCCCGTTCAGCCCGCTTAGGCTAACTTCAATTCCTAAGCCTAAATCCTATTGGGCTAACTCCAATTCCCTCGAAGACCCCCGCGCTTCAGCGTAGTGGTCCCCACCTTAGTGCAAAGCAAGGACGCTCATGTCCTGCGCTCAGAGATGATGAATCTGCTGGCAAAAGGAGCTGTGGAAAAAGTTCCTCCAGTCCAGAGCGAGTCAGGCTTCTACAGCCGTCACTTTCTCATCCCCCAGATCCTTGCACAAATTCACTCAAGAGACTGGTTCTTTCCTCTGGACCTGAAGGATATGAAAAGGTCATTCAGGATGATTACACTGAAACAGATCCTTGCACAAATTCAATAAACAAACAGCCCCCCTCCACAGAACCAAAAAGACCCCCTTCACAGCCTGTCACAGGTGATTCTTGAGATTTGCATTCGAAGGAGGGCTTATCAATATATGGTCCTTCCCTTTGCGCTGTCCCTGGCCCCCTGCACTTTTACGAAGTGCATGGACGAGGCTCTACTACCTCGATGACTGGCTTGTACTGGGCCAGTCAGAGGCAGAATTAATATCACACAGGACCCTCCTCCTCAGCCACATAGAGTGCCTGGGACTCTAGTCCAGAGTGCCCTGGGTCAATTTTGCCAAAAGCATTGTTGTTCCCCAGCCAGCGAATATCGTGAGATAATCCAATTGAGAGCTGTAGTCAAGACGGATAAAGGCTTCCACATCAACTGCCTAGAAATGCTAGTAGTATGTCGAACCAGTCAGTTCTTCCTGCCAATGGCCCAACTCAACTTGCGTTCGCTGAGATCAGACAACAAGTCTCTGGTGTCCTACATAAATTGCCAGAGAAGTCTCTCCTCGAAGCACCTCTTCATTCTGGTAGAGCTCCTTCTGGAATGGGCTCAAGAGACCAGTGCATATACCAGGCAAATTGAACCAAGGAGAAGACATGTTATCAAGGAGCAATATCCCCTGGGGGGAAGTGGACTCTTCATCTGCAGATGGTTCAGGGGATCTGGGAGATCTTCGGCGAGGCCGAGGTGGACCTCTTCGCTTCAGAAGACAACTCTCACTGCTCAATTTATTTCTCAATGACCAAGGATGCGTTGGCCCACGATTGGCCCAACCTCCTTCTTTATGCTTTTCCCCCGATTGCCTTATCCCACAGGTAATCAGGTGAGTAAGGGAAAACTAAAACACAAGGTTCTCCTGGTGGTCCCCCTTTGGATGAACCAACTATCTGTGGCTATCAGTGCTAACTCAGCTGTTTTTTAACAGCCCCTTGGCCTGTTCCGCTGAGATGGGATCTCCCCTCTCTGTCCTGTTCACTTTGGCGCAGCTCGTGTGGCGACTGGCAGAGCTGCGTGTGTGCTTCAATGTTTGTACGTTAATGAGTTTGTTAAGTGGATTTTTTTTTTAAGTATTTAAAGTGAAGATGATAACTCTGTGGAAGATTGTGCTTTTGTTGCTGCTGCTGATCAACTGGGGAAATGTTTTGGCGCATGGCAGAGTCTTGGCAGAGAGCGTGCCAGTGATGACTAGAGAGTTCCTGTTGGGCTTGCGTTCGAACGCCGTTCCTGTCGATCACCCTTGGAATATTCCTGTATAATTAATTTGGCCTTCTGCGAATTCTCGAGGCCCAAAAAGCAGAGTTAGGAGGAAACGCAGGAATCGAGGTGGAGTCAGACGCAGACTAAAGGGGGCACAAAGATTTACTCTGTTGCCTGGAAGACTTTTAGGCAATGTACGCTCGCGTCGTTTCTTGGCAGCTGTACACCTTTACTGTTGTGTGACCATTTATTTTGGAAGCACCCATCATTTCTGCCAGATTGTGATAAGGAGAAACACACGGAAAGAGTGGAAGGCACCCATTTAATTTAAAAACGGTTTTTGGCTTCTCAAAGTTATAACAGATATAATGGTTGTTACATCAAAGCAAATTTATCCAGGTCTAAAAATATTTCTTATACATTTAGGTGATTTAGCAATAAAACCATGTCAATCATTTAGCTAAACATTAGCCTGAACTGGTAAGCTACAGTAGCTATTTTTTTCCAAAATGGCAGCTATGGGGCAAAGGGAGCCAAATGTTGTGGGGTAAATTGAGTCAGCATTTTAACTTACCCCACCATAAGGCACTGTAGTCAAATTAAATATCTGAATTATAAACTGATGCTTTAATGTGATATTATTGATTTAGTTTATTATATACATAGTATTTGTAGTTTATTTGATAGGGACAGTGTACAAGTGCACCAAATCCTTCTCTGATAAGAACCGGAAAATGCTTTTCACATTATAAAGATATATCTTTCCACCTGAAGTCACTAATGGCCAACAAACTCTGTTTAGTCTGTTTTAGGAAGGCTGCAACTTTGGTGTTCAAAATATTGTTTCAGAAATGCAACCAATTAAATATTGAAATGTAAACCTAATTTGGTTGGTTTAATGTTGTTAAAGTTAACTTTATGAAAAAGAAATATGACTGTTTGTAAGAGGAAGTTATTAAATTAGTTTTTATATTGTTATTTATTTCACATGTGTTTGAATCAGATTCGGTCGGATGGTCATTTTACACCCAGATGGTGCATCTGACTCAACTCGGGTCAACTTACCCCTGACCCAGGGCAAACTGAGCCATGGGAACACTTTTTAAAAGAAGCCATATTTTTAGAACCCTATGTCATACATTCTGATCATTTAAAATGATATGAATACTTTCATTAGGATAGGATAGGATAGATACTTTCATTGTACTTCTGTGCCAATCTCTCTTATCTTGAGGACCACATAAGTAAAAAATGGTTAATCTTGCCCCACTCTCCCATATAAGCATTAGACATTTAATTTCATATTTTACAGCATAAATCTATATTAGCCTTTTTACTAATAAACTCATTTAGAACATTTGTATTATTTTTAAACTATTTATAGGCCTACTATTAATATGGTTTTAATAAAATATAATGTCATAGATTACTTGTATCAAGACAAGTGTTTATAATGTGAAATATACTTAATTACAAGAATTAAAGTGTGACAAACTGTTGTGACAATGTTGAACTGCCTTTAGCAGCCTCCCTTCGCTCTTCAAGTGTGCCAGCAACAGTGGATTTTATGTTTTTTATGTTAGATCGGAGGGGGTATAAGAATTTTATTAGACATTCAATTCTAAGAACATGGTTATTTTGTTGTAATCACTTTTTTATCACTTTACTGACATAAAAACAAAAACAAACTACCAAATGACTAATTCAGCTAATCATCCACTAACTGTTAATGAACAAGCTTCAGACAACTGAGTTATCCACCACAAAGACCAGAAAACACGGAGCGGATTCGCGTAATCAGCGGATGTTTAGCAGATCAGGAACAGAATGTATTGAGCTCAGGTGAGTCAACGGGCCTCCCCCCTGCACGGCCCTGAATAGGTTACATGTGCTGCTCGTGCTAATAAAGTTTTAGATAGATGTTATGGCCCGAATCCTGGAACCTAACACCGGGCCTCCCCCCCTGCACGGCCCTGAATAGGTTACATGTGCTGCTCGTGCTAATAAAGTTTTAGATAGATGTTATGGCCCGATTCTGGGAGCTTATAGGTCTCTGTCACTACCACCTCTTGGTTCAACTGATCATAATATAATTATGTTGTCTTCTGTGTACGTTCCTATTGTTAAGCAAGTGAAGAGAGAAGTACGATTTGTTCGAGAATGGACGCCTTCTAATATTGAAGTTGTAAAGGGTTGTTTTGATTGGAATATATTTTTGGACACGTTTTGTGATCTTAATGAACAGGTCCTTACCGTTTCTAACTATATTATTTTCTGTGTTGATTCTGTCATACCTGCAAAAAAGATCATTTTGTATCCCAATAATAAACCTCGGGTTATGAAGGAGTTAGAAGGTATTTGAATATGAAGAGGGTATTTCTCTCAGGAACTAATGAGGAGAAAAAAACAGATAATCAGGGAAGTTGAAAGGCCAATAAAATTGCTAAAAATAATTATAAAAATAAGATTGAGGGTGTGTTTATGCAAGGCAGTCTTAAAGCTGCCTGAAAAGGAATTAAGAGTATAGGATAATAGCATGAAATAAGATTTGAATGTGTAAAAAACAAAAGAGATGATTATCAATTTTAGTAAGAAAACACTTGCACCTCAAAGGGTGGTCATTAATGACATATAGGTTTATATAGTGGAGGAATACAAGTATTTAGGAACGATTACTGATAATAGACTGAGGTTTGATCAAAACACAGATGCAATCTTTAAAAAGTCACATCAAAGATTGTTTGTGCTGAGGAAGCTAAATTCTTTTAATGTACAGAGAGTCATTCTCAGGACTTTTTTAAATTCATTTGTTGAAAGTATCCTGTCCTTTTCCTTTATTTGTTGGTTTTCCTCATTGTCTACAAAGAAAAAAAATAGTTTGCAAGGTATTGTTAATATGTGCTCAAATTTTAAAACAGTCTCCGCACTTCCTCCTTCTGAAGAGGACAGAAAGTTATCTGTGCTCTGCCCCGTCAGAGCTCTGAGAATCTACATTGAGCATTCCGCCCCCAATAGGCGGTCAAAACAACTCCTTGTCAACTTTGGTAACCGCATCAAAGGGCTTCCGGTCACGAAGCAAAGACTCTCTAGCTGGATAGCAGACTCCAACTCGCTAGCGTACTCTTCTTTGGGCCTTCAATGCCCCATTGGAGTACAGGCCCACTCAACCAGAGGCATCGCCTCGTCTTGGGCATGGTCCAGTGGTGTGTCACATTCACATTCACGAATCCTGTGGAGAACGCCAGCTTATATAACCAGATGCCCTGCCCATTCTGGCAGGCTTTGGCAGGCTTGGCGGGCTTCATTGCCATAGCTCCGCTGCCAAAGCCATTGGTTCATTTTTAATACACTGCACAAACCAATGGCCGTGCAGTTTCACTGTGTGATTGGAAAAAGGCTTCAGTTCAGGAGAAAAAAGGCTTTTCCCCAAAGTATCTTAGCAAGATGCAGTACTCGTTCCTGTATCTCAGGGAACCGAGGTTACATTAGTAACCGAGTACGTTTTCTTTCTCTACCAAGACGTTACTTTTAATGCCATATATAACTCTCATTTTAATGCCGTACGATTAGTGTTGCTTTCGTCAATGAAAATTATGACTAAGTATCGTCATCAACGAAACCTTTATCATGTGACGAAAACGAGACGAGATGCAACGTAAATGCTGCTCATGTGACGATGACTATAATTAAATGTATAATGCAATATTGTTGACGAATAAAAACGAGACTAAATGTGGTTTACAAAATAAAACTATGCTAAAATGTCTCTTCATTTTCGTTGACCAAAATGAGATGAAACGAAATGTTATAAAGTTTTTTCATCTCGTTTAGTCACGTTATTATTATTTTGTAGTATTTTGGTTTTCTGCGCAGACGCGACCGATGTCACTTCCTCAAGTCCCACTCGCAGCATTATTAAGATGACAACAAATAAAGTAAAGTGGGATTTATACTTTCCTGGCTCCCTGACTGCAAGCGCACCTTCTCAAACGGACGAGGCTTTTATACTTGTCACGTTCACCATTGTACTATTCTTTGAAACGACAGGGGAGCGACGAGGAGTAATGACGATGAATAAGTTAATGAATTGCCATAATTGCTTTGATGAATTAATAATTTCTTTAACAACAACTTAAAACAATCTTAAACTATTGGCTGCATTACGCATCAAACACAAGACAACTTTAAGCACATAGTGTATAATTAATATCTAAATGAATTCTAATTCTATTTTAAACAATTAAAAATAAAAATATACTTCAAATAAGTAGCCTTGGACAACCTATGCAAAAATTTTTTATTATTTTTTTTTTAAACGTTTTCTGTCAAAAAGCACCTGATGGAGTTTGAACTTCACATTAAACCACTTCTGATTCAAAACAAATGCCGGCTCAGACGTGCATGTTCGGCTAGAATCGCCCTGAACTCGTGTTTCGATGCCAATCCGCCACGCGAAATACAAAAAAATGCTGTGCACTCCACCACACGAAATGAGTTCACGCACACTCAAAGCGAACTTCTGGCAACACCGCAATTACGTCATATTTTCCACGCTCACCCAAGCGAACTTGCGGACACGTCGAGTATAAATCAGCCTTGACACCGAGAAAGGGACAGATGGCCGGCCAGCCGGGGTTCATCTTTGGGAGAAAAATTTGCAGAATTTTTTGTAATTTTTTTGTTTTATTTATTGTTTTTATTTATTTTATTTAAATGTATGTGTGTGTACTTCTTATATGTTTGGTTGGTAAAATAAATGTAAATTCAAATCAGAGAGTCTTCCGTGTCTGGAATGGATGTATTCTTGAGTCTATAAGGGAACAATAATATAATAAGATAACCTTGTTTGAAATGGGTTTGGCTAAAAGATAATTTTGGTTTCTTCTATACTTCTAGGTACTTGTACTATATTGACTCCGTTAAATAGAATGGCATTACTAAAAAGAGACTAAAATACCATTTTTATTGACTAAAACTAGACTAAATGTCTAAAACTAGACTAAATGTCATCAGTTTTCGTTGACTAAAACTAGACCAGACTAAAAAGAGTATGAACGTGACTAAAACTAATAAAAACTAAAATGACAGCTTCACACAAAGACTAGACTAAAACTAAAATTAAAACAGGCCGCCAAAAACAACACTACATACCATTAAAGCTTCTCTCCATTTGTCTCTGATATCAGTACTTTCATTTAGTCCTGCTCACTAAAAGTGGCACTGATTTATGTGCTAGACAATGTAATAAATACAGTATGTCCAAATCTCAAATGGTGGGCCATTTATATCATCAACATAAATCATATCGCCCAGCTCTAAAACTGCTCAAAGTTAAGGAATTAAGGCATTACAGACATGCCAGTATTACTTTCTATAAAGCTGCTTTGAAACATGTACAGTATCTTTATGGACCTTTTTCACATTTCCTGCTTTCTCGGCAGCGGAAGTCATCATAGTTGGGTTAACTTGAAGAGCAGTGAATGGGAGAGTACCACAAATATATTTTTTGCATTCCCATTTGCTCAAATAGCAAAAGAAAAACTCCACGATAGTGTTTTCATGATTTTCAATAAAAGGAAAAAAAAAATTGAGAGCGACTGATAACGGCAGTCAGAAGAGAGAACGATGTCAAATTTACCGACCCTCCCATAGACGCTGCATTAGAAACACCCTCGCATTAGCCTGCTTTTTCGTAATTTGATGCAAAGGTGATATAATACAAAGAACAGTGTTATAAATGTACATAATTTTTTTTTTTCAACAAATATAAAAATCTTTCGAGGATTTGCGATGATGACGACCGTTAAACGCATCATCACAGTCTTGTGAAAAGGGTTGATTATGAGAAGGGCTACAGAAATGATTTGATCTCTTGGATTAGCCACTATCTAAATTAACCTATGAGTTACCTCTGCCGGTGACCGTGTGTCCATCTTTCAGATTTTTCACTTGGCTCTGGTCAAAGATAAACTGGCAGAAACGATCCGTGACCTCCAAGAATCGTTTTGAAATCTCAGCTGGGTCCAGTGTCTCCAGATAAGAGACATTGTCTGGATTGGTTGGGAACGGGAAGGTGAAACATTTCCGAGATGGGAAGTATTTGCGAATGCACTCTCTTGGAAGATTGTAATTGTTCACTTGCATCGAGTTACCTTCAAAAGTAAAACACAAAGCTGTCCTTCAGTCAAAATACACAGTGAAAACTGTAACATCACAGAAACTGCTAGCTTGTCAACATGTAAATGATCAATGATCTTGGCTATCATTAGAGATAGACACAGAAAGCTAAAATCATTGACTGGAAGTGGCTAGAAAGGTTTTGTTTGCTAACCGAATGACAAAGCACATGTTCTGACAAAGCTGGTAATAAAACTTCCAGGATTAAATATTACCTAGTTTTAGCTTCAGAGCAAACTCTAGGTATTCATCCTCTGTCGCGTCTTTCCCTTCGATGTTTAGCTGCAGAGTGAAGTCCCTCACAGCCCAGATGAAACTGGGGAGAACTTGACAAAACTCTCCGTCATCTACAACTTCATCAGGTGACTTGATCTTGATGTACTCAGTTAGCTCAGTGACGTATCTGTTCAGTGTGAGTCAAAGGACTGTTGAACATTCACTGCAGTAATGTAAACTGAGAAGAGCTGTACCAGAGCAATCCCAGCTAATTTCCAAAATGGACAAAAGACAACTATAATTTGGAGGTTGCTTTACGTGGAGTCTTTGTAATTTACATATTAATAACCTAAATACTTAGCAAGCTCTCATATCAAACAAACTTGTTGATCAGAAGGATACTGCAGTTCCTCTATAGCCCTGTTGTCAATAGTTCCTCGACTGTTCAGGACTAGAGTGCTGCTCAGAAGGACAGCCAAAGAGAAGATCCTGGTGTCATGCACTGAGTCCCCCTGAGACAGACAGGACATGACGACATGAGACCACAGCCCATAACAGACACACAGTTCCTGATATTGAATGATCTGTGATTGTGAGATTGGTGTACAGTGTGATATTTGTTTGGTTTGGGTCTGTCTCTACAAAAGGTAAGCAGGCCTGGACAGCTGACCAACCATCAGACAGAAAGACATATAGATAATATATGACAGAACTACTTTAGTTTGTCACCTTGTCCACGTCCCCGAGTCCCTCGGTGTCCAGCAGCACCAGAGTGGTTCCTGGTTTAGTGGGGTGAGGCACACACCACATCCAGATGCCCTTCGTCTTGGACTCGATTGTGCTGCCCAGTGCAAACCCTGATAACCACACACCAGAAACCCCACAATGACTTGCATGCATTCATCTGAAGGGCTCGAGCGTTTGGATGACATCAGTAATGCTGACCTGTTTGCTTCCCTGCCAGTCGATTCATCAGGTAGGACTTCCCGGTGCGGTAGAGACCCACCACGGCCACCACCACCACGGGCTGCTGGATCTGCTCCAGAACCTGCAGCGCTGACTGCTGGACACACAGCTTCCCATCGGACGCCGTGTCAATCAAGCACACTGGTTTGTCCATGACCACTGGAGACCCAAACACATTTCACTTCAACCGTTACTCCAATAATCCTGCTTTACACAGTACAGTAACTCCCCACACGAGCAGCCTTTCCTCTGTTTGTGTCAAATACAACACACTTTCACACAAGCAGGCTGAGTAAGACACATAGAGACACTGTCAGATTTGAGTGTGCCCAGCTACAGACTAGAACCAGACTGGGTTTAGCCGATGCTGGCTTCTACAGACTAGAACCAGACTGGGTTTAGCCGATGCTGGCTTCTACAGAGAGGTACAAACACAAGTTAATCATGTCACATAAACAAAGACCGTTGAAGCTCTAACAAAACATGGCCAGAACATCTATCAAGATAAGTCAGGCTGTAGAGTTCACACACACACACACACACACACACTGCACATTGTATTGTTTGCAGTTATAAGAGCAGCACAAGTGCTAGAATGATCTGAATGAAGGGACGTCCCTTACCTGTTTGTTCAGTTCACTCCAGTCTAACTTCAGTCTGAGATGTGTTCATGTCGTAGCTTCCTGATATTCTACCAGTGTCTCTTAGACACACCCTCAGCTCCAGACTCTGGATGCTGATTGGTCGAGAGTGAGTTAGGGGCGGTCCCTGGTCTCTCAGTGTGTCTCTGTCACTGATTTGAGCTCCTCCTATTGACTGAGCAAACAACAATCTGCACTTTCACTCTTAGTTTCAGTTTCATTTCCACCAGCAGCAGCCTGGTCACATGTTTTCCAGTCTGCAGTTGCTGGAACTGTATAGAGCCGCCCCATCTCCACCAAATATTATCAAAGTGTCCTCCGTAATGTGTGTGTGTTTATTAGTTTTTGCATTATGCCTTCATGCCACTAGGTGTCATTACTTTAGTTAATCTTTTTACCCAAACATACTATCTTTGAGAACAATTCTAATAATATCATAAATTAAAATGAGAGATCGGCTCAGACAGAGAGTAAAGTTGAGGCATGGAAAGAGTGCATTAGATATAACACTTAATACAGTGTAATGCCTTAACCAAATCTACATATTTATCATACCTTAACTTAAATTGAACTAATACAAAACTCACAACACAATACACTTAACTCAGCTCAGATTTAATTTAAGGGGGCTTTAAATATGATAGCGTCTAATGACACACTGTAATGGCCTAATATTATTTTATTATTATTTTACTGTACCAATCTGTTTTCAGAGATATTTGAGACAGCACAATCAGTTCAGCTTTCTGCCCATTTCACACAGTCTTCCTCAGCCACACCCCTTCATATATTGATATTGTTTATTCAGCTGTTATTATGGTTAATATTGTTATTAACCATCTTTCTGATATTGACTCTAATTGACCTGATTCTTCCAGCCATAGAGAGAGGAAGCACCAACCAGCCGACACTTGTCATTTTTCTAATGAGCTTAATGTGATGCAGAGGCTACAAACATATTCCAGACAGAGTCATAAAATAAAAAAAAATGCCACTTTTTTTGTGTTGTCTATCCAATGTCACTGTCTCAAAGGATTATTAATCTTTTAATTGTTTATTTGTGGCATTTACAGTTTTTCTCATCAAATATTGATAAATAATTATTTGTGACTAATAAGAATAATTAAATCAGCAAATCATGTAATTATTAATATTAAAAAAATAATAATTGACAGTCTGATGCCCATTTTCCACAAGTTAATTTGATCCTTTAGGGTCTTTATGAAAATCTATAACATACTTTATTAAAATTTCTCAGTGGTAGTGTAAATCAACACCCTTTAACCTTGTCATAAACAGTGTCACAGCGAGCTGTTTTCTTGCATGTCTCTTTAAATGCTAATGAGCTCTGCTGACCCCGCCCCTCTCTTCTGTGGGGTGACGCACTGTTCTCTGGGAGACGGTAAACTTTAGGTGCATTCATTGAGAAACTTGCTAAGTAGCTCGTTATTAGGAAAGGCAATTTGCTCAATTCAGAGGAAAAAAAAAACGTAAACTCACTTCTTCTGGAGGTGAAGCTGGATCACGAATGATTCGCGTGAACATAAACACATTTAGGTAGATCGGGGTACATTCCCTTCAGAAACAAAGCTGATGTCAGGAGTAAATGACCACTGCTATGTTCATTATAACATTCCAACAACAGAACACTGCCAGGACCGGAAGAACAAACTGAAATCTCTTCTGTAAAAATGCCCCTGTGAATATATTCTAAACATTAAGTCTTTTTAAATTTGGGGCAACCATGTCAATGAAATCACCAAATGCTTAAAAACTCTGTAAATAAATGTTTTTGCACTTATTTTCAAATAATCTATTTTAAAAACATATTTCACTGTCATTTCATTTTTTCCATCAATTTAATGAATCCTTGAATTAATTTAAAAAAAGTAATGACCCCATACTTTTGAATGCTACTGTAAATATAATACAGGCCCTCATTACAAACACAAATAATAATCAACTTCAATAGTCAGTGCAGACAGTTAGACTGTTATATCTGATGGGGGGCGGTGAGGGACCTGAATGATGGGTAGGGGGCGCTAGCACTGACTTACAGCCTGCAGCTCCGCATGAGTATAGTTCCTCCTCAACATGACTACAAAAACACATCCTAAACATAACCACATAAAAACACTCATACCCTTCACTTCACTTTTAATAACGACGCAGCTCAAATCTCTCAGGTGTTTCAGTCCTAATTCCACATTCCCTGCATTCCAGGGTGGATAAGGATGGATGGGTCTCTTCACTTTTAATGGCCCTTCAGTTTTCATGGACATGTTGGTGTTTTCCCACCAGTCTTTCACCCCTTTTGATTGTCTTTTCACCCCTTTTTCACCCCTTAATTGATAATTATTTGAAAGATAATTTTAGTAAATGATACTGGAGTTTTTTTTTATTGTTTGCATTCTACAAATGAAAAGTTCAAAGAAAGCAAAAGTTGTTGAGAATAATACACTGTATTTGGTCTATTGAGTTATTGTATTAGAAAGATCAATAGTTGGTGCTCCAGGTGTATATAGATGTAATATATATATATATATATATATAATATATATATATATATATATATATATATATATATATATATATATATATATATATATATAATAAACAATAAAAAAAGTTCAAAGAAAGGTGCACGTTCCTTTGGAAAAGTTCCTGAAACAGAGGAAATGAAGCCAATGTCAATCACCTAACTGACTTCCTCTGATGTGTAACGCTGTTGCAGATCATCCATCACTACCTTTTCACTTGTGATTTTAGGGCATCATCTTCCTCCCTTTCATTCAGCAGGCCAGTGATGTGCTTCATGACAGGAATCAAAGATGACAGGGTGCTTTCTTTTTTCTTTTTCAGAAACCAGTGGATCTGTGCATCATTTAGAGGCCCCAGAAGTTGGCAGCTTCTCCAGAGTGTGCACGTCACTGTCTTTGGCACTAGATGCCATGAGCTTCAGTCTGCTGTGGGCACAAATACATCAGTCGTTTTGAGAATGGTGCCTCATCTCCTCACTACATCGAGGATGCTTGGACAGCTGAGTCAACTCTTTGAGTTTTGAGCACTTTGGCTATAGCTAGACTCAGGTTATGGTCAAAACATAGGGAAACCCTTCAAATGCTTGATTCACAATTGGTTGGATTGTCTATTATGAGGCTAGACTGAAGCTTCTCTGTGACACTCCACTCCTGCAGCATGTTTTCAAAGAAATCTTAAGATGTTGTGAGCTGTGTGGACCTCTGGGGAAAAAAAAATACATTTAGAGGCAGATGGACTTCAGTTTCCAACCTGAACAGAGGAAATGCACTGTGAATATATAAATAGATACTGTATATGTGTGAGCACTATCACACGAGTAGATGAGCTGAACAAGCTCTTTCTCTCTGCTGCCACATGAGCTTTCCACACTGTGTTGTTTTAATCATTGATTTTATGAGTATGGGTGTGTGTGTATAAAAGTGTTCAGGTACTGCCAGGAGTGGCGTAAGAAACCTATGAACAGATTTCACAAGGAAAACAGGAAAAAATAAACTGATTAAAGGTCAAATGTTGCATAGTTCTGTATGATAAGCGTGTACTGATGAACTTTATACAGACAATAAAAACTATTACAACAGTATGTTATGAACATCATTAGAGGATTAGACTGTAACAACTCATGTTTCACATCTTTGATCGGGCCCCCTAAAGGACATCATTGTGGGCCCCTGTCTAGTTCTGGGCCTCATGCGTCTCTTTCCCACACTACTGATGCCCCTGGTCAGGGTTAAGTGTAGCGTTTAGTCATAGTTAGGGTTATTAGTAGGGGTGTGACGAGACAAGACAAGACACAAGACTTTTTTAGAGAAATCCTCAGTGATTAAATATAGGGAAAAACAGTCTTTTATTCAACTGAAAAACAATAAAAGTATATTTAAATTTAAAATATAATATGCAGCAATAAAAATAGTTAATAGCATGTTAAATAGAGCTGCACGATTCTAGATAAACTGAGAATCACAGTTTTTTTATATATAAATTGGAGATCACAAAAAGAGTAGAAAACTAAACAAAATAACAATTTACTAGTGGTTCTGGCAAAATGTCCATTGCTTAAGTCTTTTACAAAAATGTATTTATTTAAAAAATAAAAATCAATAAGAAAATCAATGAAGGAGTCAGTGTTTCAATTCATAAAGACCTGTTTCACAGTTGTGATCTCCTGAATGAATGACTCAATGACAAATACTTTTAAACACGCAGTTGTCTGCACCTGCTGGAGGAAGAGTGTAAGCGTTACAATACATACACGTGTTAAGATACTTTAGTTTTGATCACACACTGTAGAGAATACAGGTTTATACCCAAACTATAAACGTTCTAACACAGAAATGATGATGTGTGGTTGAAATGCTCTTTCTGGATCAGCTGCAGCATGAGTGCAGATCTGAAACACCTGTAACTCTCTGACATGGGCAGCAACAAAACGTGCTTAACAGTCGTAACAGACATAGCTGAATGTAACAGACGTAGCTGAATCGCTGTTTTTCAGGAATAAGATCACGTTTGCAAATTTGACATTGATTTTATACAAGAGTTCGTTACTGAATGATTCAGCGTTTTTAAATGAATCATTTGAGTCAGTGATTCAGTGGTCCAGTCATAAAGACAGGCTCTTGCTTTATTTTTGAATGAATCGTTGGAATGAATGCCTCAAATAACTCACTCATTAAGACTTGCTGCCTCCTACTGGTGGTTTAATTTTATATTTAAAACTACCTTCACTTTGCATTATTCCCAACATTTCATATTTGGATATATAAACTGATTTAAAACACCAAGCTCATGACCTTATTTATGCTGTTATATTTTTTCAGTGTAAATGCAGTCATGCTACATTTCTGCTTCATTAAACTGTTTTTAATGACATTTCTGCTTGTGTAAACTGTCTTCTTCTGTTTCTTCTGTGGTGGAAAGATCGTTTTTGTTAAAACTGATTTCACTGGATTGGTAACAGCCCTATAGTGTCTTATTATATTGAGTGAAATTATTAATAAAACTGAAGAATTCGATATGAAAGATGATGCGGTTAGGTAAAAATGCCCTTTAAATAGACAAAATGACCTGGAAATCAGTTTCAAATTATTTTTAGAATGCAGTAACTTTAGTCATATAAAATGTATTTTCCTAACAACTAATTCATGGGCAGTGAAAATGCTGAGTGGCCAGTAATTTTGGAAAACCACTAGCCACAGTGGCTGTTGAGCAAAACAAGTTAATGTCAAGCCCTGCTTAATCAATCGATTCACCACTATTCTGATGATATTTTAGAGTTAAAGGACAACTCCTCTATTTCTCCATTAAAACACTTACCCGACCAGAGAGAGCAAGGAGCTGCTGGGAGTATTCATGATTACTAAACACAGGTCATTAGTCTCATTAACCAGAATTAATCACTCAGTTTAGTTAGCTTATCAACAATCCAGTTGGTGTAGGTTTAAAATTGTTATTGAGCACAATTAATTTCCCCCTCATTTAATATATCACTAAGGAATATCAACAATATTAATAAGTAAATGAGTCAGTTTAGTTAGCTTAGTTTTACTGGGTCAAAAGCTACTCTCAACACATTAACTATTACAATAAATATAATTCATAGGACATGCCATCTCATTTTGTCATCATACAATCAAAATAAAAAAAATCAATACACACAAACAAGTAGGTCTTTGTGAGAAAACTCATCTCAAATCACATCTCAAACAGTAGTCAGGAGTTGCTTATCGCTCTTCATATCTGTTGTCTGAAATATAAGCAATATGTACACACACACACACTCATTACACACAACTCAGTGGCTCAGATCACAGACAAACAAGAGGACTATAAGCAGACTGAGGAAGAGGGCAGATGTGATGAAGAAAATCTGAGCTGTCCATTGACTGTCACTGCTTTGGTGCGTTCAGAAGGAATCATGTTCAGGTTCAGCATGAAGCCCAATGTCCAACCAACGTCTGTCTGCTCCCTGTGACCATCATACAGTCTTATGAGTACACATCACACTTACGGGGGAGTTAAGAAGATTGCCGGCAGTAAGAGGTTTCCTTATACTGCTGGAGCAGAGCTCGTCTGATATATTGGTTTATATCTGGTTGAGCATATTGTGCTCTTGAGCAATGCAAGCAACCTTGAATTACTAATGATTCATGAATCACTACATATCCACATTCAATCTGGAGAAGCCGTGGAGAATGTTATGCTGGCTGTAACATCGTTCATCATGACCGGTTTGGTGGTGGGTCAGTGATTGTCTGGGGAGGCACATCCATGGAGGGACACACAGACCTCTACAGGCTAGACCGGGCACCCTGACTGTTATTAGGTATCAGGATGAAATCCTGGACACACTGTCAGACCCTGCACTGGTGCAGTGGGTCCTGGGGTTCAATGCCCGGCCTCATGTGGAGAGAGTATGCAGGCAGTTCCTGGAGGATGAAGGAATGGATACCATTGAATGTCCTCCACGCTCAGACTGTCCAGGAGCTCAGTGAAGCCCTGGTCCAGATCTGGGAGGAAACACCCCAGAACACCATCCGTCGTCTCATTAGGAGCTTGCCCTGATGTTGCCAGACATCCATACAAACACGTGAGGGCCATACAAAATACTGAGTACCATTCTGAGTTTGTTGCAATGAAAGTTTCAGCTAAATGGACTAGCCTGCTGAATCAGTTTTTCACTTTGATTTTCAGGCTGTCTTTGAATTCAGTCACCTGTACGTTGATAATTTTCATTTCCATCAAATAATGTGGCATCCTTTCATTTCTCACAGTCCATATCAGTATAGATATCCAGCACAATATTTTTCCCTATTGAGATCTGATGTGTTTTTTAAAGTGTTCCTTTATTTTTTTGAGCAGTGCGTTACAGATCTGGCCACTGAAAATGTGGGGGTTTTTTTTCACGTGGCAGCCTGCGTGATAACAGAGCTCCCTGCAGGCGCTTTTTCAGATTTTTTTTTAAATAAACATTGTTGTGCTTCACACAGTATCCACCAGATGGCACAAGACATAATTTTTTTAATTAAACACCACGGCAAGTCGCAAACTTGCGTAGTCTGAACTACAGTTCAGGGGTCTCATTCATAAATGTTGCGTACACACAAAATAGGCATAGAAATTGTGTATGCAATTTTGTACACATATCGGGATTTATAAAAAATAAACGGCGTAAATATGTGCGCACCGTACGGACATTCTAAACCATGTGTACGCACTTTTTTTTTTTTCCTGGCATGAGAAAAGTAATGAAGTTAGGAATGATTTTAAAATCTGTTTTTCATTTCAATATACACATTTACATTAAATATTCCACTCTCATTAATGGAGAAAAGCACTGAAAATACATAAAGTCATTACGCAGAAGTTTATATGAAGACATATTTAGTGGATGAGCATTACCACTTATCCACAATAACTCATCTTTAAACTAAACTGAGGAGTGCTATGGATGCACAATAATTCATCTTTAAACTAAACTGCAGATCTCATGCTATGCAAAAATATTTTAGTGAGAACAATGATCAATGATGTGCACCTACTTCGATATTATGGTGGAGACTGCTGGATTCAGAGGTCGAACGGTCCATTGTCCGGTTTGAATAGGTCCAGTGATAATATCTTACTGTACAACAACAGCTGCACGGAAGTGTTGATGTCGCGTGAAGTTCATAATCATAAAAAATTATGAAAATAAAGTTGTAGCAACGTGATTAAAATCTAAATATTTTGAAAGTAAAGGCAAAATTACAAGAATTAAGTCGAAGCAATTACAGATTAAAGTTATCATATTTTGAGAGAATTTCACATGTAAATGGTCCAGATTGGAAGCACCAGGGGAAATTCCCATGGCCTGGCAACTGATTTTAATATATGTTGGATTATTAGCAGAAATCATAGCATGTGTCATACACTCGCAGCAGGGACAGTATGCTTGAAAATTTCACGTCTTCGATTGCATTTACTATTATTATTATAGTGTGCCTGCCCCCCCCCCAATAATAGCAATAAGCTTTGTGCTTCTCACAAAAAAAAAAGCTGTATAATTTAATGAAACAAATGTCTCATTGTAATCGAAAAGATGACTGATTCACATTCAGATTTTACTGAGTCGAATACAGTGATCTGTCACGCCACATTAAAGAGCGGGAAAAACACACTGTAAAAAACAGTATGAGCTAGGCTATCTACTTAAAAATTATGGTAGCAATAATACACATAATATTTTTGAGTAGTTTTTAAGGCTTGCTTTTTTAATAGAATCTACCTGAATAAATAATGTTAAATCACCTAAATTATTTAATCACAACAAATTACATATTGTGTAATGTGCTCATTTACTCTAAGTTGATTCTAAAAAGTCAATTAATTAATTGAATTTTTAATTATAAACTGACAGAATTTGCAAGTTAATTAAAAAAGTCTTATTAAAACTTTTTAAATTAAATTGATTGAGTGATAAAGACAAAAACAAAACAAAAAACCTCTATAATCTATCATGAAATCATGTGAAATCACGAATAGTCTTCACTGAAGACACAAAATAAAATGCACACAAACCTGTTTAACCCCGTGACTAAAAGCTCCCTTAGCAGTTAATAGCACTAGTTAATAGCACAAAGCACAGGGCAGTGATAGAGAGTATTCTCACTTTTGAGTCCATAGGCAGCATGATTTAATCTCTATCCTCTGTCCAGCAGACCACGGAGCGGTGTGAGAAACAAGAGATCACTGGCGCTCACCTCATCATGACCGCTGGTTGTTAAACGTTGAAAACATTCCTCTTTTCTTTGAGGACACATAGGAGAATGTTATGTTTTCTAATACACGCATGAATTGCATGTATTCAAACAGCTCTGCACGAGCTCACAGGGTTTAAAAGGCCAAAGCACAAGGAATATCTGCACTCAAAACAGGCTGTTGTCAACAAAATATTAAAATCATTTTACAAAGTAAATATAAATCACAATGCTATTATAAACAATAACACCAACAAAAACAACCATCAACATTCATAGTCGAAAATAAAATAAAATAAAAAATATTATTATTGTAATTTTACTTTAAACATTAAAAAAAAAACAAAAAAAAATAAAAAAAAAAATATGATGATAATAATAATTACAACAGCTATATTAATACATTCACTAAAACATTAACACAAAGTCTTCAAATCTGTAATAGATTTAATTTTTTTTAAAATACATGGTTAATTCAATATATAATTTTTTAAAAAGTATCTTCTGCTCAGCAAAATACATGGTTGATTCATTATATATTATTAACTTATTAATATTAAGTTAAAATGTGCTTTGTTGGTATAATGTCTGCTAGAAGGTTAAAAAATTTTCAGTGTTAAGTAAATATATTTAAATTGTTGGTGTGTAACTTATGTTTTGTTTGAAAAGCAAGACAACACAATAAAAAGCAAAACTGGTGAATTTACTTTATGCAATGGTGAAAAAAATGGCAAAATACAATGGTAAAAAACATGAAAAATCATGTTCGGCCTTTCGGCCCTCATAATTTTCATTCCGGTGCATCCCTACTTTGGGCCCCCCAACCCCCTACGACTTAGGTTTCACAACCCTTGAAATCACAAGAAGTAACCTCACAGTTGTTAATGAGAGGGGGTCGTTTGTGTGCATTGTAAACTGGCCAAACCAGAAGACCAGGCTTGTCTCCAGGGGGTTTAGAGTTGGATGCATTTAAAAGTAAGAGACTTTTAAAAGTAGGCTGTAGTGCCCAGCAGACAAGTGATACATATACTGCATTTCTCTGAAAATTTTAGCTTGGTGATGGATATGACAATGTTAATGTATTTGGTCTCGGCAGAACAGATCTGCAGAACTCTTACAGAGTTAAATGCCACCCACCAGCCAATCAGAAATTAGAATGCTGTTTCCATGAAATGCTACAAGCACATTCCTTACTAAGCAACATAGGTGCGTGCACACATGGAGCAATATGAATGTGGGTAACCCCTTTTGATTTTACGATTCCTGGATGAAATCAGCTCTCACTATCTTTGATCACAGGCAAGTGTTGTTGTTGAATATAGCCAAATTATTGATGCTGTCAAAAACTCTCCCACTGTATTGCTACCAGAAGCTTTGTCTACTTGAAATTAAGGAAAGTACTAAAGATATTATAACAGTTGGTAAATCTGATAAAAGACACACACACAAAACTTGAAATTGTCACAGTGTCTAGTTGGTGTGCCCATGTATAGCCACCAGAGGGCACTCTTCTTAGTTTTGGTTTGTTTCTTCTGGACTTCAGTTCCCATCACTCTTTGTCTCCACTATCAAATCTCATTACCTTCAGCTGTGTCTCATTTAGCTGGTTAACTCATCCAGATATAAGCCCGGGTTTCTATGTCTTTTGTTGCTGGTTTATTACTTTTGTTACGTGTTTTCTGTTGCTCTGTTTTTATGGGTTCCATTTTTTGTGGATTACTTTGTGCATGTGTTTTTGCCTTTTGCTCTGTTGTGGATTACTCTGTTTGTCTTTGGACTCTTCAGTACATGCTGCAGTAGGATCTTGTTGTTTAGGATCATTCTGTGACAGAGATACTTGCTCAGGGCAAGCGCTGCAGTCCTACTGTATGTGTACAGTATGTAGATTGAGTACTGCTGTACAGTTGACAAATTTCTATTTATTTTTGATATATTTGTATTTTTAAAATTTATATATCTATTTATTTTATTTGGATGAATTTGTCAGATTTACCAGTTATCATATCTATTTGTGCTGGTCAATTATGAACAACAGGTAAAATTGAACTGCTAGCAAAAATTTTAAAGAATTGGGTGCTGCCAATATTTGAGTGGCTCCTCCCCTAACAGATGTAATCTCTATAAATAAATATTTTGCATGCTTTTATTTGTTATTTGGGTAACACTATATAATAACGTTCTGTTATAAGTCATTTATAAATTATTAGTTAATGATGAACGAATCATTTACAAAACATGACTATATTTTCATAAATGATTAATGAGTGGTATGCTAATGATTTACAAATGTGTTGTAAGTTATCTTAAAAAAAGTTTAAATCATGTAATATATCAAACTGATCATTAGTAGATGGTTTATAAGTTATTAGTTGATACATTATTTATCACTTATAAATCATTGAAGTATTTCTGTCAAAATTGTTTTGTATAATTATCTCAATAAACAATTGTTAATCATGAACAAATGATGAATAAACCATTAGTAAATGATCAGTATATGATTTATTGATGAAGTTGTAAGCTGGTCTGTGTTCAAAAGCACAAACATGCAGGTATGCTAAAGCACTATTTTTAAGAAGAGAAATTCATTTGTTTTGAAGTGGATAAACATTTATAAATGCCTTAGTCAGGTGATTCCAGCGGCTTGTGTTAAATCCTTTCACTCATCAGCACAGACTAGTGTTCTGTGTGGAGTGTGTGGATCTAGTGATGAAGTGAACCCCTTCCACTGAAGCTCACATCAGGTGCACAGAGTTAAAGACTCCATGTGTGTGGGGACATGCTTTTACATCAATGAACGGTGGTGTACAGATGTAACTGTGTTAAAGAAGATGCGCTGTTCAGATCTAGAAGTGCTCTTTGTTAACTGCAAGCCGTTCTATTCGCCGCGGGAGTTTCACTCATTCATTCTTGTGAGTGTTTACATCCCTCCGCAAGCACACGTGAGCTCAGCTTTACAGAAACTCGCTGACCAGATCACAGAGACAGAACAACAACACCCGGACTCTGTTTTAATCATTCTTGGGGACTTTAATAAAGCCAATCTCTCCCGTGAACTGCCAAAATACAGACAGCATGCTACATGTCCCACCAGAGACAGTAACATATTGGATCACTGTTACACCACAATAAAGGATGCATATAACTCTGTTCCACGAGCAGCTCTGGGGCTGTCTGATCACTGTCTGATTCATCTTATACCGACCTACAGGCAGAAACTTAAATCTGCTAAACCTGTAGTAAAGACTGTAAAGAGATGGACCAATGCAACAGAGCAGGATTTACAAGCTTGTTCTGACCTCACTGATTGTAGTGTTTTTGAAGCTGCTACCACAGATCTGGACGAACTCACAGAGACTGTAACATCATATATTAGTTTTTTTTGTGAGGATATATGCATTCCTACCAGGACTTGTTTAACATTCAACAACGATAAGCCATGGTTTTACAGCAAAACTCAGACATCATCAGGCAAAAGAGGATGACTACAGAAATGGGGACAGAGTCTTGTATAATCAGGCCAGAAACACACTGAACAAAGAGATTAGAGCGGCTAAAAGGACCTACGCTAAAAAGGGCTGAGAGCCATCACTAACTACAAGACACCATCCTTCTACACTGAGACAAATCAACGACTTGCTAACGACCTGAATGAGTTTTATTGTAGATTTGAAACTCCCCACATCCATTCTGACCATCTCTCTACACAACCGTTAACATCTCCTGCAATCCCCCTCTCCACACCTCCCTGCTCTTCAAATCTGTGAGGATGATGTGCGCAAGGTCTTCCGGAAGAACAAAAGAAAAAAAGCACCAGGCCCAGATGGCGTTACATCAGCCTGTCTGAAAACCTGTGCTGACCAACTGGCCCCCATCTTCCCACAGATCTTCAACAGATCTCACACAGAGCTGTGTGAAGTGCCGTCCTGCTTCAAACGCTCCACCATCATCCCCATTCCAAAGAAACCCAAGATAACAGGACTTAACGACTACAGACCTGTGGCTCTAACATCTGTCGTCATGAAGTCGTTTGAAAAACTGGTTCTGGCTTATCTGAAGGACATCACTGGACCCTTACTGGACCCCCTGCAGTTTGCTTACCGAGCAAACAGGTCCGTGGATGATGCAATCAACTTGGGATTGCACTTCATCCTGCAACATCTGGACAAAACAGGGACTTATGTGAGGATCCTGTTTGTGGACTTCAGTTCGGCTTTCAACACCATCATCCCAACAGCCCTCCAGACCAAACTGACCCAGCTCTCTGTTCCTAGCTCTATCTGTCAGTGGATCACCAGCTTTCTGACAGATAGGCAACAGCTAGTGAGACTGGGGAAATTCATGTCAAACAGCCCGACCCACCAATACTGGTGCCCCTCAGGGATGTGTTCTCTCCCCACTGCTCTTTCTCGCTGTACACCAACGACTGCACCTCTAAAGACCCCTCTGTCAAGCCTCCTGTAGTTTGCTGACGACACTACAGTCATCGGTCTCATCCAGGACGGTGACGAGTCTGCTTACAGACAAGAGGTTGAGCAGCTGGCTGTCTGGTGCAGTCTTAACAACCTGGAGCTGAACGCTCTCAAAACAGTGGAGATGATCGTGGACTTCAGAAGAAACCCCCCTGCACTCCCCTCACTCACCATCATAGACAGTACTGTGGCTGCAGTGGAGTCATTCAGATTCCTGGGAACCACCATCTCTCAGGACCTGAAGTGGGACATTCACATTGACTCCATTGTTAAAAAGGCCCAGCAGAGGTTGTACTTCCTTTGCCAGCTGAAGAAGTTTAACCTGCCACAGGAGCTGCTGAAACAGTTCTACTCAGCCGTCATTGAGTCTGTCCTGTGCACTTCAATAACTGTCTGGTTTGGTTCAGCTACAAAATCAGACATCAGAAGACTACAGAGAATGGTTCAGACTGCTGAAAGGATTATTGGTGCTCCCCTGCCCACACTTCAAGAACTGTATACATCCAGAGTGAGAAAAAGGGCTCAGAAAATCACTCTGGATCCCTCACATCCAAGTTACCCCCTTTTTTTCTTTCTCTGTGTGTTGTTGTCTCTGTGTACTGGAAGCTTATGTCACTAAAACAAATTCCTTGTATGCGCAAGCATACTTGGCAATAAAGCTCTTTCTGATTCTGATAGCTTTGTCTCATTTGGAAGGTGCACCCTCCAGAGGTCACATTATGATATCAGATGACCTGCTCAACGGAATAAAATAACTGTAGATATTCACTGTTGGTCTACATACATAGACTACATGAGAAAATTCCCAATTAAATTAGTGTTTTTGAAAACACATACATACACATTTATTAACATTACACTTTAAATTAATGAATTTAAACATTAATACTACACATATTTGGATCAAATGGACAATGTAATGGTACATGATCTACAGTAGCCTAATTATATTCACTGTAGGTTTTCATATATACAGGAAAGGGATGATATATATGTTGTTGTGAATTTATATCTAAAGTTACATTCAGATATTAACCATATTTAACCCAACACACACACAATAAAAACATATTCCACAAAAAAAAAATAAAAATATATATATACTCTAAAATACACAACACTTTGTCATAAAACAACAAAACAACATTCTACAACAAAGCATTTTATTAAGACAAACACAATTCACCCTTTTCTAAAATTCCAAGGGTTCATCCATCTGAGAAGAAAAAGACCACTTTCTTGTGTACAACAATATTTTTTATAAACATTATTATAAACATTTAAAAACATGGAAAAGGATGACTCCCGTTGATGAATCTCTTGCTGTTTTATATAAACCACAAAAACTTTTCTCTTTAGAGCAATGGTCGTACATTATGGATAAACTATTTGACATTAAAACAATGTGAATCTGACATGCAGTGTTATTTAAGAATGATCATTCGATGTTAACCTAGATATTTCTTAAAGTTTAAGTGGAAACATTATAATAATTATGTAATCTTAATCAAAGTTTTAGCAACATTTTGTCTAAGTTGGGTATTCTCTGTCTTTTTTCATTCAATCAGCATATGTACTGTTGTCCTTATGTTTTTATTTCTCATCACCTATTTGTTTTCTAATGGCTTTTCTTTATTATAATTCTAACACCTTAACATATTTGTTTTTTTCTATTCTGCCTTCTGTGAGGCTCATAAAATCAAGCTGATTAGATTGCTTTACTGCCAGGAGTATATGGTCGCATCATTCAGATCCGCTCTCGTTTATTATCTTCCTAATAATCGAATGTGGCTGATTCTCTAATTCCCGCTGAACTTTTACTCTGTCTGATTTAAACTAGTGACCTCCCCAAATGAGGTCATCCAGACTGGACACGCCCTCAGGGTCTTTAAATAACTCTCGCTGCCCCTTCATGCTCCTCCTCCAGACTCCACTGCATCCTTCTGTGTCTCTCTTCTTATCAGTGAAGTCACACTAGAAATAATAATTATTCGTCACTTAGGCACTGGAAAGTGAAGTGAAGTAAGTGAAGCTTACATTGAGAACACCACGTCCTGATCATGCTCACCCTCATGTGCATGAGTCTCTCCAGTTGACTGTTTTCAATCTATCAAATATCACCCAAATCCTCTTTTTTTCTTCATCTTGTTCCTGGTAACCGTGTTAGGGAGCCTCTAACCCAACCTGTTCCATAATATTGAGTGAAGATATTGCAGGAATATCCTCAAAATCTTGCTTGTTTGGAGTGAGGTCTGGAGTAGGCCGAAGCCTTTGGAGCTATCCAGGACTTTCATGAGTTTTTAAACCCAGGGCCCAGGTGGACGCACAGGGTAAGAAACAACATGCCTTACAGACAATCAAAGACTAAACCACCAGAGGATGAGTCACTGGTGACCATGAGCCTCTTCACTCAGACGCTTGAGCGGCAAAAAGATTTCTACAAAGACATGTTACAACAACAACAGGACAACTTTAAAACTTTTGTGCAGCTCATAATTGATGGCACCAACAAACGCTTAGATGATGTATTTTAGGATGTTCAAGGAATCAAAATCAGCCTGGAATTTACTCAAGACAAAGTTGACAAATTGGCTAAAGCACAAGAGGAAATGAATAAGTTGAAGAAGCTTGAAATGGAAATACTTAAATCAAAGGAGGAGCTGGACAAGATGGCTACAAAGCTGGATTTTATTGAGAACCAGTCATGAAGAAACAACCTTATAGTGGATGGCATTCCTGAGGAAAGAGGAGAGAGTTGGGATGTATCCGAGAAGAAGATCAAGGACATGATGGTCAGTAAAATGGGTCTACATGACAACAATATTGAAATTGAACCCACAGGATTGGCCAGCATCAGGAGGGTGGAAGACCCAGACAGATAATTGTCAAACTAACTTCTGCGATTTAAGACAAGCAGACCATTTTATCCTCTGCAAAGAAATTAAAGGGCACACGCATCTACATAAATGAGGACTTCTCTGAGGCTGTAATGAAGAAAAGAAAAGAACTGCTACCCAAGCTGCGAGCTGCCCGGGAAAGAGGAGAGATAGCCACTCTGAAATATGATAAACTGGTTATAAAATCCAAGAGTGGAGGAGTCTAGTTAGAAGTATGTAAACATTTATTTATTTATTTTATTTTTTGTTTGTTTGTTTATTTGTATTTTTGTGTGTTTTTATTTGTAATTTAGATCATGGCTATCGACTTGTGTCATTCAGCTTTTCCAGTTAAGGGTATTACAATAGCGCACTTGAATATCTGCAGTTTGAGATACAAAACTAATGACATATATCAGATTTTGCAGTCCAATAGTATACAAATTATAGCTCATTCTAAAACACAATTAGATTCTAGCTTCACGGATGCTGATGTGAAGATAGACGGTTATAGATTATTTAGGAGGGACAGAAATGGACATGGTGGTGGTGTTGCATTCTGTGTTAAGGATAACATCCCAGTTAATGTTCGAAATGACCTCATATGGCAGAATATTGAAGCATTATGGGTACAAGTTCATTTCCCACACATAAAGCCTATCTTAGTTGGGTGTGTATATAGACCTCCCAGTGCCAATACTCAATATTTGGATGACATATGTGAAATGTTTGAAGCTGTTTGTGATCAAAACAGAGAGATATTTATTTTGGGTGATTTTAACATTGACTGGTTGTCACCAAACTGTCCAATGTACAAGAAGCTTAAATCTACAGCTACAACCCACTAGGGTTGCTACCAGTACACTGGTGTTTATCTGCAACATGTATAGATCGTATATTTACAAACGCTTTTGAACAATGCTCCAAAGCAGTCTCTGTGCCCACTGGTTGTAGTGACCATAATATCATAGGAGTCACAAGGAAAACTAAATTGCCTAAAGGTGGCTGTAAAAATAATTCATAAAAGAACTTATAAATATTTCAACCAAGAGCAGTATGTGGGTGAAATTCAAGGTGTGGACTGGTCAGAAGTGTGTGAAGGTCGTGACCCTGACTCAGCCCTTAATAGGTTTATGGATATATTAATGAAAATTGTCGACAAGCATGCTCCTCTCAGAAAAAGAGCTGTGAGAAATAAAAGTGCCCCTTGGTTGGACAAAAAATCTTAAAAATGTAATGCTGTCTAGAGACAACGCTAAAATAAAAGCTAATATTTCTTGCGAATTAGCTGATCAAAAACAATACCGAACTCTTAGAAATAAAGTAGTCAAAATGAATAGAAAGAAGAAAAAAGAGTACATCCAGGAAAAGATTAATGAAGCAAAAAATGATGGTAAAAAAACTATGGAACACTTTTAAATCAGATAATGGGCAGGAGTAAGCACTCAGCTGCTTCATATGTTGAAAATGATGGAGTGTTCATTACAGATCCAGAGTGAATTGCTAATTATTTCAACAATTACTTTATTAGTAAGGTAGAGAAATTTCGATCTGGTATGTGTCCAAATACCTCAGCATCTTATGATGCAATATTAAGTAAGATAATGAGTGAGAAGAACCATTCTGTCACTTTCTCATTTAGTCAAGTTGACAGAGGTTCTGTTGGAACAATTCTTGCAGCTCTTCCTGATGGAAAGGCATCAGGCATGGACCACTTGGACTCCAGGCTTATCAGGGTGGCTGCTGAAGCTCTGTCCTTCCCATTGCTCATTTTGTCAACTTAAGTTTGCTGCAGGGCATATTTCCAGAGAAATGGAAGGAGGCTAAAATTATACCATTGCCTAAAAATAAAAGAGCCACATTTACAGGACAGAATAGCCGACCTATCAGTCTATTACCTTTACTCAGCAAAGTCATGGAAAAGATCGCTTTTGAACAAGTTTATAAATATTTTTTTTCTAATAGGCTGATCACTAAGTACCAGCATGCATATCGAGAGGGTCACTCCACATGTACTGTTTTAACTCATATGACCGACAACTGGTTAGAAGAAATCGATGCAAACAGATTAGTAGGAGCAGTGATGTTGGACTTCAGTGCAGCGTTTGACTTGATAGATCATAAAATACTGCTTCAAAATTTAGAATGCTATGGGTTTACACCTTTGTCTCTGTCATGGATGGGGAGTTACCTATCCAATAGGAAGCAGCGGGTGTTCTTTAATGGTCAATATTCATCTATTAAGACAATACATTGTGGTGTGCCCCAGGGTAGCTGCCTTGGGCCTTTGCTATATTCGATCTTTACAAATGATTTACCTTTTATTGTGAAACATTCAACTGTTGTCATGTATGCAGATGATTCCACACTGTACTGTTCTGCAAAAACTCCTCATGATGTTTCAAATCTATTAAATCATGACTTGCAGAATATAGGCAGTGGGTAAAAGATAACAAATTAGCTTTAAATGTAGACAAATAAACATCTATGATATTCTGGAAAAAGATCAAAACTAATCACCGAGCCTTCTCTGAACTTGTCAGTCAATGGGCTGCAGCTAAGACAAGTGATGCAAGCCAAGTTATTGGGCGTCACCTTGGATTCTTACTTGTCTTGGTCAGCTCATATTGATGGAATGATAGTTAAAATGGGGAATGGTATTGCAATGTCCAGAAAATGTATGTCATATATTCCTATGTCCATTGCTAAACAGGTTGTCCAGTCTCTTGTTCTGTGTCATTTAGAAAAACTGTCCAATTGTATGGTCGTCTGCATCACAAAAAGACCTACGTAAGCTTCAAGTGGCACAAAATAGGGCAGCGAGGACTGTCCTCCAGTGCTCTCTTAAGACTAACGTGGCCCTGATGCATACACGCCTTTCTTGGCTTACAGTTGATGACAAAATCAAACTACGATTAACTTTAATATTGTGGAATGCAGTATTTATGAAACAGCCACAGTTTCTTTCTGAGCAGCTTGTTTTTGTAGGAAGTGGACACCTATATGCCACCAGGCAGGCACTAGGTGGTGACATAAAACTTCCGCTTCCCAGGACAAATTTTCTGAAACGCACATCATTTTACAGAGCAATATCTATTTGGAATCGACTTTCTGTCTCATCACGCAGAATTCAGAACAAATATAAATTTAAGAGGACAGTAACCCGGGAACTGCTACAAATGACCTCGTGAAAGCTGGAAATTGTCATGTTCTTTTAATTGATAATATTTTGAATGTAACTGTAATGTTTGAATTTTCTTGATTGTAATTTGTGTTTGTTTTGTGTAATTTTATGTTGTGAAGATTTTTAAAGAGGACCCCAGGAAGACTAGCTGCCATTAAATGGGCCGCTAATGGGGATTCTAATAAAACAAACAATTATCAATCAACAATCAGTGCTCTTTCTACTGCAGCTTTTTTTTCTTCTCTACACTATTCTCTTAATAAAACATATTAATCAGAAAGCACTGATACAACAAGTGTGGTATTTTCTTGATAAAAGCTTTTAAACAGCAAAGTGGTCTCATCCTTATCTCTTTGACCATGAATTTAAATCTGTGCAGCCGCTTCTGCACACACATAACTGACATATCTTTCATTAATACACATTAACTAATCATTACTTAATATATATTCACATATCTAGAAATATGAGATAATGTGCTTGTTGAGGTTAACGGATGGACTTATTAAATATTACCAAATGATTAACAAATCATTATTTATTTATAAATGTCAGTAAACTTTCAAGGTCCTTGTTTGTCTGTAGACTTCTACTGTTTGCACATCTTAAGACATATCACACATTGTAATTTGGGTGCAAACCATGTTTTTATCACCTCAACACTTATATTAGTACACTATTGTGAATCATTAAACAGAATATTCCTCGAGTTATACCTTGACAGGATGGGGAAAACTTTTTTTTAAAGAAAATACTTAATTTATCAAAAGAATGCAATATAACCAGATTGAATTGTGTTCCCTGATAGTATTTAAATTGACCCCTGTACACTTGTTGACCTCTTACTCAACCTTAAACCCCCCCACACACCAAACCTGAGCCTCACCTTATACCAGCATCACACCTCACCAGCAGAAGTGTTGTGCATTAACACAAGCTTTAAATCATTGAATAACACCTGTTAAAATCATTTGTAGATTTTCAAGATGTGCATGATCATATGATTTTAGAAGTTTAATGACATTTGTAAGCATTTTAATCTACATGAAATGTTAATTCGGTCATGTTTAATACTTTTAATAGTAAACATTAACAAGCACATTATTTCATGTTTATAGATATGTGAATATATATTAACCGATGATCCATTAAGTGTTACATAATGTTTGTTAATGATCTATTAATGAAAAATTGTTATAAAGTGCTACTTATTAGCTAAATACATCAAAAGAGGTGACTATGTACTGTATACAGTGGATTCAGAAAGAAAAATAGTTTACTAAACTACGTTTGAGTTTCAGGACTAGTTTTCTAAACTACGTTTGAGTTTCGATTCTTACCACCTGACGTCTGTGATTTTCATGTACCAATTTGGACAGGACTAACATCTCTGTGTTTGGCGTCACAGTGGGAGGGTCTGTTTTGTGCATCTTGGCGTCACAGAGATCATGCGCTCTGTATGCGTGCATTGCATATAACGTTAGTCATTCAGATCGATTACCATTAGTATTATTACACAATAAACTCTAAATGGCTAGTATAGCAAAACCATGTTAATGTGTGGTTTCTTTAGTTTAACTTGTTTTTCTATTTTTATTTATTTTTTATATATTTATTTATTTATTTATTTATTTTTTGTAGTAGGCTAAACCCATGTTTAATTTTCATAAAGGTACATCTGTAATTTAAACATTATGTAACTGAGTGCATAAATGAACGTGAGTAATCTTACCTGATGCTGATATTACAATAGCCAGCATTAATAGTTTACGTGATCTGGCTCTTGATTTTATTATTTTTATTTTTTATTCAGTATTATTTCTTTGCCGCGAAGCAAATCGTGTGGTAAGAAATAAAATATCGCCGGCAATCACAGACATTCGCATTCGGACGGGATTAGTTTTTCTCAGAGGATCACTGAGTTTGCTGAAAAACAGTAAGTAATTTGCTCTGGAATTATCACACAGGTTGTGTGAGAAAAACACAGACGTGGCAGATTCGTACGGGATTAAACATCACCAAGTACGTCTGTGAAACACAGATTTCTCTAACGACCGCCTGTAAAACTAGTCCCGTCCGAATAGGGCTTTATACTGTATACAGTGGATTCAGAAAGTAAAAGAGGTGATTATGTCAAGTCTCCTTTGATTATGAACAGAAGGCTGTAGACATGAATTATACCACAGAAAGTGTTGTAGTTTTCACATTACAGTTTTTCTCGATTGCTTAAACACATTTCTTGAAACTATGCCTCATATTCTCAAAACAGTAAACACAAATTCATAACGTCTCAACCAATTAACCAAACAACCTATTTTCAGGTCAAAATGAAGCTCTACACTCAAAACCATTCACTCTTGCTGAAAAACCAAACTTTGCCCTCAGACATCACACACAAGCCCTCAAAAACACACACACTACAACATATTCTTACACACTGGCGAGATAAATTCAAAACAATACTACAAAAAACAAAAACAAAAGCCAGTAATAAGTTGTTGCTTGTGGTTCTCCCCCTCAAGGAACATTTCACATGATGAACACGTGTATACATTTGCACATTTTCTATTCCATAATGTACTGTACAGTACAATACACCAAACAACAACAAAAAATTCTGCCCCAGCATCAGATCTTTGGTCTGGGACAGACATCACAGGCTATACTGGCCCGAGCCAGGCAGCGGGGGTGAAATCTGTCACACATCAACTGTAATGTCTAGTCAGGCTTCTTCCGTTCCATCGTCTCTGTGTCCTACAATAACAGAAGTACTGATTTTACAAAAGTACTTTCTACAAAACGGAAGCAGACAGAAACTCTATCTGTGTGTAAGGGAATCTGATGCATGTGTTGTAACAGAGTACAGCTGTCAAGAGTTACAGTAGAGTACACTGAGGTACATCTACCTGAATGTTTCTATGATCGGGGCGATGGTGAAGCAACTTAAATTTGGCTGAACTCATTGCCCAGCCTCCCTCATATTCATACCATGGACAAGGTCATCATGGTCAACTAGTGGCACAAATTTCATCTGAGACTCCTTGTCTCCTTGGTCTTGAAATTTTAGCTCAAAAGCCTGCAATCGAGAAAAACCGTAAGACCAAAAATGATGGAAATACCCTTTAATAAAACCTGTACAAACCTAAATCTGTGAAATACAGAGGAAAATCTAGGGGTATGGGGGGAGGGATTAGGTCACAAACATGATGAATGTACGTCTACAGTTAATAAGTCCAAAGTCCAAAGTTCAGATCAAAGTTACCATTAAGAACATAAAACAACATGTGCCTGTATTGTATTTATAATCAATTTGTAAATCATTAAGCTAGCATAAAGGTAATGAAACAATATAGTTTGAGCAACAGTCATAAATCTACTGTATGCTGCCAGGCCAAACTGCCCATCATGTGTGAATTACTGAAGATATAAGAACGGTATAAAAGCATCAGATTGGTAACATTCTGTTAAAACCATCCTCATACAGCAGACACATCTCTAACACGCTTTAGCTAAAGCATTAGAATGAGGTTAACAATAGCAGTTCTTCTGCTGCTATACAAATGCCTTATATTCGCTCCGAATGTCACAACAGAACCGACCACCTCTGAATTGACTACTAAAGACGACACCTTTCTTCAGAATGAAATTAAAGCACTGACTTGTCCTTTGCAAATATGCACAGACCTACTGCAGGAACTTGGAACAACAGAGGAGAAATTACAGAGCCACAGAGACGTGACTCGAAGCTCTGGAAATCAGCCAGCAGGAGCTCGTGTCCAGATTTGCTAACAGTGAAGCTTAAATTGAGGAAATCAGACAGGAAAGCCAAGGTGAGACTGATGTTTCTGAAGACCTAATACACTGATAAACAATAGGTGTAGGATTTAATTTGTAACTGTGAAATCTACAAGTGATTTCTCAGTGAAATGTGTTTCCAAGAAATGGTTTCACATTGAATTAACACAGTCTTAGAGTGATGTTCATGATTTTTAAGATGATATATGAT
Source organism: Cyprinus carpio (assembly GCF_018340385.1). NCBI lineage: Eukaryota > Metazoa > Chordata > Actinopteri > Cypriniformes > Cyprinidae > Cyprinus > Cyprinus carpio. Next base: position 105,283 of record NW_024879183.1, read on the forward strand.
CTCTTCAGACAGACCAGACGTGGCATTTTCAGCTTCATTAGGATCTAATGGTTTCTTTGGTCTATGTCACAACAACACGACACATATATTATTAACCAAAACTCCTGAAAATATATTCCTCTACCAACAGGCCACAGGTATTATTAATCCACACTGCTGAAAATATTATCAACACACTTGTAGAATTCATGTCTACAGATGTTAAATAAAGATTTGTCTCTTTCTTTAACAGGGATTTTCATTGCACCAGTACGAGGAGTTTACTATTTCAGTTTCTTCTACCATTCTGGAACTAAGCATGGAACAGGATTGGCCTTGTATAGAAATGGAAAGCATGTAGCATTAACACATAATTACCCGAGTACTGATTCTCCAGAGAACCGAGGCAATGGCTTAACGCTGCTGTTGGAGAAAGGAGATCAAGTCTACATCGTACTCCAAAAAAGCACATGGATCTGGAATTCAGAGAATGTCACAGTGTTTAGTGGCTTTCTTATCAATGCCATGTAAATAAAACACACCCTGAGAACAAACATAACAGTAATGTAACATCTTATGGGTTTACAGCTTAAGGTGAAATATCTGGCTATTTAATCCAGTCTTTGTTTTTTTTTTTTCCCCATATGTTTTATTAGGTTTTCTCAACATTAAAACAAGACATCCAACCATCTGAACTTTCACATCAAAACAAAATGACTCCAGGACAGCATACAAAACTTAGAAATAATAATAATAATTAATTAAAAAAAAAAAAAATATATACATATATCTATATACATCTATATATATATATATATATATAAATATGTAACTAAATAAAAACAAATAAATTAATAAAATTACACATATACACACCCCCCAAAAAAAAAAAAAAAAAAAAAAAAAAAAAAAGGGGTTATTACAGGGAATAGTTATTTACATACAATATCAGCAGCAATTTACTATTTAACCTTGATATTTTCCTTGAGTTCTATTCTCCTGTCAGGTTTACTTGGTTGCAGAAGTGTAGAAAGGAATTCCAAATGCTATAAAACTCTTTTAACCTCCCTTTGATGATGTATGTCAGTTTTTCCAGAGCAAGATTAGAGGACATTTCCTTGATCCATTGATTAGAAAAGGGTCTTTGAGTCTCTTTCCATTTTAATGCAATGACACGTTTGGCCTGCAGCAAACTAAAATCTATTAGTTTGCGCTTCTTTGTATTCACAACCAGGGTACTTGGGTACATATGAAATAAACACAGTTTTGGGTCAAGAGGAACATTTTCTTCTGTTAATTGACAGATCAAACAAAGAGTCTCCTTCCAGAATTTCTGCATCTCTTTACATTCCCACATACAATGATAAAGTGTACCTATTTCTTCTCTGCATTTTGTACAACAGTCAGGAATATTTGGATTGAATTTATTTAGCTTTACTGGGGTAATGTATGTTCTAAAAAAGCCATTTATACTGCAGTAGTCTGCATCTTGTATTGATGCTATGGGTTTGGGCAAATAAACATGATTCTTCCCATTCTTCTTTCGAAATATTTTCCTGGAGATCATTTTCCCATGCAGATAGGTAAGATAGAGAATTTTCTTTTGACCCCTCAAGAAGTAAATTGTAAAAAGAAGATAAGTTACCCCTGCTGTTCAAATGCTTTAAAGTGTAATTTTCAATAGTTGACAGTGGAGGTTCTGTATACGTTTTCATTTGGGAGTACACAAAGCTCCTAACCTGTAAGTATTTAAAGGAGTGATTCTGAGGAAGGCCGTAGTATTTCACCATTAACTGAAAGGACATCAAAGAACCTTCTTCATACAAGTCTTTAATTTGACTAATGCCTTTGAGCATCCAGTTTTTTAAATCCAATATCGTTTCTGCCAGGTATGAATACTGAATTACCCCAAATTGGTGAAAGACCCGACAATTTAATTCCTTCCTCTAAAAAGTTATGTGCTTCATACCATACAGATATGGTATTTCTAAGAAAAGGGTTTTTGGTATATTTTTTTTAGAGTTTTTATTGGGGAAGAATAAAGATATGTCTGTAAAGAGTGTGTGTTGTTTCACTGTTTTCCAGATCAACCCATGCCGGAGAGGTGTCCGTATTCTTGAAATAGTACATGGCTGTACAAAGTTGGGCTGCCCAATAGTAAAGTTTAATATTTGGTACTCTAAGTCCTCCCCGGTCATATGGCAGATAGAGAAGGGATAAGCGTAATCTAGGTCGTTTATCATTCCATATGAATTTTGTAAAGGTTTTATTAAGTGTGGAAAAGAAAGAGGTTGGTAGCGGAAGTGGGATTGACTGGAAAAGATATAAAAGCTTGGGCAGAACTGACATCTTTATAATGTTTATGCGTCCAATAATGGAAATGGGTAATGCTTTCCACCTCTCAAGTGAGTCTATGATTTTCTTTACTAATGGGTCATAATTAGTCGCAATAATCGTCTTTATATTAGGAGTTATCTTAATACCTAAATATATAAATCCTTCAGGAGTATTAGTAAATTGCCTGTGTTATATGTAGAATTAATCCTTTCATCTTCATTTAAGATTAGCAGGGCACTTTTATTTTTGTTAATTTTATAACCTGGAAAAACCTTTAAATTCTGATAGTATGTTGTTAAGTGTCGGAATAGAAGTCTTCAAATTTGAAAGAAAAACTATAATATCATCTGCAAACAAAGATAGACAGTGTTCCTTTTCTCCTACTGTTATACCTTTTACATCCGGACTATTACGAATTGTCATTGCAAGAGGTTCAACTGCAAATAGAAATAATAGGGGGGACAAAGGACAACCTTGGCGTGTGCCTCTACTTAAATTAAATGGCTTTGAAATTTGGTTATTTGTTATTACTTCTGCTTGAGGTTCTGTATAAAGTAATCTGATCCATTTAAGATAACCATCTCCCAGTCCAAATCTTTTAAGCGTTTCAAATAGATAGCCCCACTCAATTCTGTCGAAGGCCTTTTCGGCATCCAACGACAGGACTGCGTGGTCTTTGGCATTCTGTTTTTTGTATAGTATATTAAATACCCTACGGGTGTTATGAAAGGCTTGTCTTCCAATAACAAATCCATTTTGGTCATTCATGATGAGGTTGGGCACCAGTGTTTCAATTCTATTAGACAGCACTTTGCAGAGTATTTTCGTGTCGCAAGACATTAAAGATATTGGCCTATAAGATGATTTATCCTTGGGAGATTTTCCTGGTTTTAATACAAGAGTTATTATTGCAGATCTTAATGAAGGTGGTAGAACTCCTTTTTCCAACGACTCGTTAAATACATCAAGTAAGTGGGGCATAAGTTTCACTGCAAATTTTTTATAACTTTCTACAGGTATACCATCAGGCCCAGGAGCCTTTCCGTTATTCATACACTGTAATGCTACTTGCAGCTCTTCAATACTTAAATTTCCCTCCAGTTTACATCTATCCTCATTTGATAAAGTAGGGAAATTAAGTTTATCCAAAAAGGAATTTTGTCTTTCTGAGAAGTTTGCGTATTCTGATTTGTATAGATTCTCATAATATGCCTTTAAAACATTATTAATTTCTTGTGAATCTACAATATCCTCTCCATTTTCATCTATAATTGAATTAATTGTTCTATCTGTTTGAATCTTTTTAATTCTCCATGCGAGTAGTTTTCCCGTTTTTTTCGCCCTGATCATAATAAGACTGTTTTAACCACATTAAATTTTTAACTATCTTGCTACTAGTTAATTCATTATATTGGGCTTTGAGTATTAATATTTCTTTTTGTTTCAGAGGATCATATCTATTAAATAGTTGTTGCTCTATTGCTTTAATTTGCTTTTCTAGGTTTCCAACTTGAGTATAATATAATTTGGTTTTATGCCTTGTATAGCTTAGTATCTCCCCTCTTATATAGGCTTTAAAGGCCTCCCATTTCACAGAGGCACTTGTCTGGTTCGTATTCACTAGAAAATACTGATCTATTTTAGTGTCCATAAAATTTACAAAATCGAGATCTTGAAGCCATCTCGCTTGGAATCGGAATCTAAAAGCGGAGAACGAGAGGTTATTAATTTGGATTGTTACTGTAATTGGGGCATGGTCCGAAAGTATAATACTATCATAATAACATTTACCAACTTTTGAAATTAGGTTATTTGAAATTAAAAAATAATCTATTCTAGAAAATGTTTTAATAGGTACTGGAGAAGCATGAAAATTCTTTTTTGTTAGGGTTAAGGTATCTCCAGATTTCAGTCAAATTCAAATCCGACATATATTTTTCAATAACCCTTTGGGTTTGTTGATGAGCATTCCCTATTCCTGAGGAGCGGTCATATGATGGATTCAATACACAGTTGAAGTCTCCTCCTATTACGTAGTTTCCACTGTATGATGATATGGTGAGAAATAAAGATTTGATAAAAATTGGGATCGTCCTCATTAGGTGCATATAAATTTATTAGATTAATTTGTGTGGTTAGAATAGTACCATTAAGAATTATGTATCTCCCTGAAGGATCTATACATTGTCCTTTTAATTGAAATGGGATAGACTTGTGAATGAGAATAATAACTCCTATTGCACGAGAGGTGAAAGAGGCATAATGAACTTGTCCCGGCCATCTCTTAGTAACTTTGCCAATATCATCTTTTATCAGATGTGTTTCTTGTAAGAAAACAACGCTCGATTTCATTTGCTTCAGTTTACCCAGTATTTGTTTAAGTTTTACAAGATTGTTCAACCCTCTTATATTCCAACTGGTAATTTTGACCTCTGAATTATTAGCCATTAATTACTTTGGTTTGTCCTGTAAATATTGCCGCAATGGAGGAAAAAAAAAAAAAAAAAAAAAAAAAAAAAAACCCCACCACAAGATTACACATACACTTAAACAAACCATTAATGAACACGTAAAGAACAACCCCAAATGCATTCCCCTATCAAAATGCATATATCCCCCCAATAACCAACTTACAGTCATGAACGACGTTTGATCCATAGTATGGAGCAAACTTTGCGAGCCTTCATTCACGATATACCCACTGGGCTCGCTGCCAAGTACTTATCTGGTCTGGACCAGAGATCTAACCATTTTAACTTTCACTTATACTGTGGACAATGATGAACTGTATAATTTTCCAACCTATTTTGATACATGGACATGTTGAACTTTTTTTATATTAAAGAGAAAAAGAAAACAGTTTTGAACTAATTAAACTAACACAAAGACCTGTAGTTCTTATAATACAGTCAGACTCAAGAATAGTATAACGTTACATCGTTATTCACCTCCTTGGGCATTACCTTCGCCAAAATGAATCACCGTTAGGGTTCAAGTTCGTCATCCGATTCCTGCATCACAGCGTTCAACCTGTAGCTTGCACTGACCGAATAAAAGTCCTCTACCTCAGAGACGGATTTAAAAAATGTGGCGCCGATCGGCGTGTGTGACTATCAGGTTGGCCGGATATATCATGCCGTAGGGGATTCCCTTGTCTCTGAGCTGGGCTTTCACACTGTCGAACTGTCGCTGTCGCTGTCGTGTCTCAGTTGACAGGTCCGGGAACAGGCTGACTCGTTGTCCTTCATACCGTAGCTCTTTAAGCCTTCTAGCTGCTCTCAAAGATTTTTCTTTATCTTTGTAATTCAGAAATTTCATTACAATCGGTCTCGAAGCTGTTGGGCGGTTAGGATTAATTTGTCCGATCCGGTGAGCTCGTTCAATATAACCGGCGCACAGTCGAAAGTGCCGGTCAAAAGGTTTGGGAGCCAATTTTCAAGGAAATCCCAAAAAAAACAACATAAACCATTACAAGGTAGGCCCACCAGTCGCAAGTTGGAGCGCCTTCGCGCGATCTTCCAGATCCTGAACTTTATTGCGCAAAAATGAAGTTACTCCTTCCAGTTTTTTAACTTTATGCTGAAGAGCTGTGACGTCTTCCTCGGTTTGCGAAATTCTCTCCTCAGTTTCCCCTATTCTTTTCGACTGAGCCACCAAATCGGATTGTATGCTTTTTATAGCATCTAGCATTTCGGTAGATTGCTTAGAAAGGTCCGCCCTCAAAGAGTTTAATTGCACTTAAAATGACTTCGTTTGTAGCCGCGCTCTGTGTACCTCATCGCCATGTTTGCTAGTCTGCTCTCGGCTATCTCCTTCAACTTGAGTCAGTGACTTCGATTGTTTGTCCAGACTTGGTTTGCTTTCGGTGGCATTTCGTCCCGTGTATCTTTTAATATTATTTCAATCGGCTACATACAAGTTTGGGTCTATTACAAGGATTTATTCAGAGATTTGGCAGCGAGCTCTCCTCGTGCGTCCTACCAGCTACGCGCCATAACCGGAAGTCCGATCCAGTCTTTGTTGATGTAAATAAACTTTGCAACATCAAAATAACCACCCTCAAATTACTGAATGACATTTTTACACAATATAATGAAAGGCCTTATAACTTGCTACAAAAGTATAAACTATCAGCCAGGTGTCAGAAAGCATGTGGCATATTGTGTGAAACAGGTTTTTAGCAATGTTTTGATCATATCGATCATTTAGAGGCTTTAGAAACTGATTTGTCAACTATGATACCATAGGTTTATAGAGTTAGGTACTACAATAGCATCAGTTTCTACCGAGTGAGACGGTGTCTCCACACGCTGTAACAGGTCAGGCAGCATCTTTAACTTCTCTTGCAGATCCACGTTTAGTCAATTCAGATAATGCAGCATGTCAACCAAAAAAACAAAAAAAAAAGTGATTTGAAATCCAATGGGGATCATGTAGCTCAGGATACTTATGTTTTACTGCGAGGAACAGCTTCACTGGATTCAAAAGCTAAAAAAACTAAATAAATAAATGAGAAAGCAAATGATCTCTTGAAAGCCATCTCACAGTGCAGTGAAGAAGCAGTGAGATTTTGAACTGTCTGTGATTGAGAGCATTTGTGCATATTAAACTGACCATTTTCCACCACAGGTTCATGATGTGGTCTAAGTTCAGCTTTTTAGGGTGTGTTCACACTTGTAGTTCAGTAAGACCAAAAAAGACTGAAAAAGAAGATACATTCAGTCCTGGTCCGGTTAGCATTCACACTGGCATTTTTGACAGCGAACCTAAAGGCATAGTGATACGTTCACAACCTGATTGGCCAGTTTTTGTGATGTATATCTAATGAAGGATTAAGCGTTCCTTCATGTGCATGTAATGTATATATGGGTTTACTTTTACCAGCTGAGAACTCACGTTATATGCAGAAATGAAGATCTGCTGCAAGGAGACAGCGTCTCCGACACCTTTTTCGACTAATGGAACAACATGTGTCCTTTGATGAGATGAACGAGGTATGCTTGAGCATTCTGTCCTTTGAAATCAAAGAATCATTATCAGAATTGTCAAGGATCTGGAAGGAGGACCCAATTGCAGTGTGAGTAACAAGGGTTTGACAAAACAGACTGATACAAAAGGGTTGTGAGGTGCTCAGGTGAGACCACAACAGGAAAACACATTAAATAGAGACAGCTAGGGAAGGCCACTGGAACAGCACCAGACACCAACTGGCAGAATACTATAGTAGCGAGGCTGGGCGGCAGGACCAGGCTGGAGGAGAGACCAGAGCAATAGGCACCAAAGAGCAGAGCTCAGATACTTGACCATGAACTCTGCAGCACTCCAGATGTCAGGCAAGGGAACCAGTGGACAGGAACAGGTCAGGACGGGAACTCTAACAGCACAAGAGAAAACAAGGCTCCACAGGAACACAAATTACTCCCAAGACAAGGGGATAAATAAAACAAAGAACTGATAAAAGTAAAAGTAACAAAATTAATAATTACCAATTTAACCAACACATTAACTAAAAGAATATCAAACAAAATACAAAACCAAAAATCAGGATTAGAAGAATCAATACAATATAAAAAGTAAAAAGCAAAAGCAAGAACAAACAGATTGCTAAAACAAGGAGCAAAACAAAAACATGGAAACTACAAGTAGTAAGTGACAAGTATGGTGACCCATACTCAGAATTGGTGCTTTGCATTTAGCCCATCTAAAGTGCACACACACACCGTGAAACACACACAACACAAAAAAAAACACCACACACACCCACAGCAGTGAACACACACACACGCACGCACGCACGCATGCACGCGCGTGCACACACACACACCACCACACACACACACACCCGAGCAGTGTAGTATCATTTATGCTGCGGCTTCCTGGAGAGCAGTTGGGGGTTCGGTTGTCTTGCTCAAGGACACCTCAGTCGTGGTCATATTGCCGGCCGAGACTCGAACCCACAACCTAAGGGTTAGGAGTCAAACTCTCAAACCACTAGGCCACGACTTCCCACACAAAGGACTAGACAAGACAAGGGCACAAGACCAATAAGGCAGGGAGACAGGAACACATACTCAGCCACAGACAGAGACGAACACAGCGACAGTGAGGGTAAGAATGACCACGAACCAGCAAAGACAATAGGGCAAGGGGCACTATAATCAGGGTGGAAAACACACAAGAGACAGGTGAGCACTATTAGACCAACAAGGCTAACAAGAGGGTGTGGTAAAAAGAAAAACAAGCAGGAGGGGCTAAAGAAGCACATGGCCAAGAAAACAATCAACTAGACCATGTGCTGGAAGACACAATGTTCGACATACATGTTCGACTTCATGTAGCGCTGCACAAACCAATCGCAATCTGACTTGAAGCAGTGCATCCCGGTTAGAAATTTTGTCCGATTTGAGATGGCGCCGATGCCACATGACTGTCACGTGTGTCATCAAAGCACCGCGAGAGCATTTTGAGAGCAGCCGGCTGACTCAGCCGCAGCAGTTTCTCCAGAGCGACTGCAGGAGTGCTGATGACGACACAGCTGTTTCACGATTGGCCAAATTCACCGCATGACAAAAGCTTCTTTTTTTTTTTTTACCGTAGTTGCACTGTTGTATTGAGTCATGTTTATCACACAACACTGAAAAAAGCATATATACCCCACTTTATTAGTATTTATATAGTATATGATTAAGTTGAACTTTATTCTTGAAAAGATGGCACTGTATTAAGCAGTGTATAAAAAGTGTTTCTGTTGCTTATGAAAACGTTTCTAAAATGTCTGTGTATTTGACAAATACTGCATTTTATTCACTTCATTTGTGAAAAAGTATGCAAACGCCGCGTGAGTGTCACTAACAGGAGCAGAAAGTGTCCTGCCTGACGTTTGTTCTCAGCTCCGCCCCTAACTGCAAGCGGCTGCTCTCGCCGATCACCGTCTGTAGACGTGCTTCAAGTCGAACGCACCTATAGACACAAGAACAAAACACGAGACAAACAGAGTGTCAGTGCAAAACCCCTGACAAGAATTGCATTTGTTTAATAATTAGTGTAATCAGTATTTTCGTGATTCCCAAGTGTTCACAGCTGTTATTTGTAATAATATTATTTTAGCTTGAGATTACATGATAACAAAAAATTAATCATGGTTTTACTATAGTAAAACAGTAGTACCTTTTTGTGTAGAGATTACCATTTGTATAACTGTTATACTACAAATACCATGGTTAAACTATGTTTAAGTGTAGCAAACAGTGAATTTTGTTTGTTACCATGGTTTTAATCTATAATAATGGTGGTTCTTTGGTTCTATTTGTAGTAAACCAAGGTTAATTTTCATAAGGGAAGTTAAAAAGTTAAAAGGCAACTTGTATGAAAAACAAAGTGATGAAAGATGCTGTGTAGAAGTCTATTAACTGTGCTATGCTGCTTTGGTCTGTGTAAATGAGATTATTGTAACATGAGGGGATAGTTCACCCATAAATTTTAATTCTGTAACACTTTATAATAACTTTCATTAATAAATCATTAACAAACATAATATAATGTTTAACTGAGCATTACTTAATATATATTCACATATCTAGAAATATGAGATAATGTGCTTGTTAAGGTTAACTAATGGACTTATTAAACATTATCAAATGATTCACAGATCATTATTTAATGTAAACTGAAATGCTTACAAATGTCAGTAAACTTTCAATGCGTTTCAAAATCGAATCAAATCAAACGATTTTAATAGAAATTACACAATGATTACAAGTTTATTTGTTAATGTACTTTTGAATGCTTACAAATGTCATTAAACTCCAGTTCACAGATTAGCTAATGCTCATTTTACATTCACAAATGTTGTGAAAATATAACTTAATTATTTAAGCACTTCACAAACTATTCCTGTTAATAATAAAAATGTGCTTTGATGCGCTTGTTTGAAAACTTGTGATTAAAGCGCCACTCAGCGGGCCAAAAGCTGCAAATGCACTTTGCAGACGCCGCAGCGGCGGTAGAAACGACGTTTTGGATGTCCACCTACTGTATATTAAACTTCCATCTATAATCCAGCCTTAATATATTCCGCGCTCAAAGCACATGCATTAAGTTTGCCACAAAGCACAGGCAGAAGTAGCCCAATAATTGTAAAAAATTGTGAAAAACATAAAGAACTTGTTTATTAATAAACAAATGTTTTCTTGTCGGCTGCAAGATCGAAATTCACAGTGCTGACTCTCTCCACATGAACGCGCCTTTAAAGAGAAAATACAGCCTTCACAGATTACATAATGTTTTCGTTTTGAATTGATTCGTTTAAAAGACATTTCAAGCTTTCTGCTGATATATTTCTCATGTATGAGAGACACCACAATTTTAAGTTAATTCATTATCAGGAAAAAATTCAAGTGATTTAGAGGGCGCCTCCCTGTCCTGCATGCGCATTAATAATTTTCACACAAACACTTGAATATGAATAATAATTCACATTTGCATATGCATTACAAAGTAAATCACTTTTACATGCAATTATCCAAAATAAAACCAAACTCGATTTGTAATGAAGATAAAACAAATGAGAATAAATGCTGCGCATGCACTCAGCATCACTCGCGCTGCGCAAATCTTGCACGCAGACATTCTACACACCTGCATTTAAATGCGGCTGCAATTTATTTATTTATTTATTTTATTTTATACTTAAATTATATGAAAACAAGTAAATTCGGCTCCCTTTAAAAATCACTGAAGCTGTCAATTAAATGAAGCTCTTATTTACATCGTGTGTATTTTGTTGAGTATAATGAGAGAACTTGTATTAAACGTGAGAACGATTTATTAATCAGTCCATTCTTTAGAGTTTCAATGATTTAGCTAAATCGTGCAGGTTTAATTTATTCATTTCTTGTTTTAATTAGGCCTAAATAATGGGAGCAAAATTATACAGTGCCTCACATTTTACTAAAATAAAGAAAATAATTTATAAAACAATTTATTAATCAGTGTACAGACAAATATCTTTTTCCCAAGAAGTTATCTGTCAAAATAAAGGACAGGTAATAAATAACAAAGTAGTTTGAGACAAAAATGGATTCTGTTTTATTTGAAGGAATTTTAAAATATAAATTTAAATATAGGCCTAATATTTGAGAATATTGACATTTTGCATATAAATCCATGTAGCCTAGCTCACTAAAATAGGCTACCACTTTAATGCTTCGATGCAAAGTAAACCACAATTTCTTTAGAATAATATAACACATAATTCATATTATATAAAATAATACTGCAGACCTATTAAATTTGTCAAATCTAAAAATAAGGTGTAATACTGAATTCGTTCTAAGAAACACACATACAGGCTCATAGGCTTGACATTTATACTGCTTGAATTCGTTCTAAGAAACACACATATCTTCATAAGTACTATACTTTCATCTGTGAATATTAAATATTTAACTACAGTCTTTTTTCTTTCATTTTCCCTGACTGCAGCGTCAAATGTAACACATCAGTGAGGCAAAGCTGACGTCTATTTGCGAAAATGTGCTTTTATGCGTTTGTTTGATACCTTGTGGTTAAAGCACCACTCAGTGGTCAAAAGCTGCAGATGCACTTTGCAGACGCAGCGGCACACACGACGGTAGAACCATCATTTTGGTTGGCCGCCTACTGTATAAGCGAGAAGGCGTCAACTATCCTGCATAATGCTGTGATTCACACCTGAGAAGACAAAGGCCCGCATAATGAGCTGCATAATGAGCCTTTCAGCCAGGTGTGACTGAGAGAGGAGTTACAAGAAAGACTCTGAGGACAAAATACATTTTTTTAAACTACATTATTAACATTATTGTGATGGTCACTGATACTAGTACAAATTTATAGAAAAAAAAAGCACACAATTACCACATAGCACACAGTATCAGTGATATGAAAGTGAAAGAAAGTGGAAAGTTATGACATCCCAAAAAAATGGTAAACCATATTCTCAAACGCCCCTATCAAATAAACCCATCCAAATGCACACACACAGCAGTGAGAAGTGAACACACTGTGAACACACACCCGGAGCAGTGAACACACACACACACACACACACACACACACACACAGCAGTGAGAAGTGAACACACACCCGGAGCAGTGGGCAGCTATATATCCAGCGCCCGGGGAGCAACTGGGGGTTCAGTGCCTTGCTCAAGGACACTTCAGTCATGAGTATTGAGGAAGAGAGCGCTGTTCATTCACTCCCTCCCACCTACAACTCCTGCCAGCACCGAGACCTCGAACATGCAACCTTCTGGTTACAAGTCCAATTCTCTAACCATTAGGCCACAGCTGCCCCCAAAAACACTGTTGGCAGTGGTGGGATTCGAACCCACAACATCCTGGCATGGTGAGACATTTAGATGCTATGAATGAAACTTTATAATGTTTCACTTGATTATACATTTAGTCAGGAATTACAGTTTGGAAAAAGTCTAACTAGTAAAATGTGTACAGGTCATGTGAAAACTAATACAAGTAGGATAATAAAAAAAGACTTACTCATGTTTAGGATCTCTGCTTGATCAAGCTGCTGCGTCAATAATCCAAAGTTTCTTGAGGTGAATTATTTTGTCACAGCAAGTATTTTCTGAGGTGAATTCAGTCTCATTCCTCTCAGCGCGAAGTGCAAAGTAAAATGTAAAAAACTCGCTGCTTTGTTTGTTGTTATGGGGCATTTACCCGCCGTGAGCTTTTACGTGGATAATTATAATGCCAATAGTGCGCTCGGCGCATGGGCCTGGTCGCATTAGATATAATGAAGGGAGACTTGAAAGACTGGACATCGGGTTGGTTTCATATGGATTACTTTATCACAGAATATTTGTTTTGGTAGCACTTGCTCAGTTTAAAAGTAGACATGTCAAGCTTTCTATAGATATCTCTCTCATGTCTCTTCATTGAGTATTCACTGAGTTACAGTTAATTTTAATGACGCATTTCTAAATGAAGATCACAAGTCAGGTCACAAACATGAAGAATGTACGTCTTATATGCTTTGTACAGTTAATAAGTCCAAAGTTCAGATCAAAGTTACCATTAAGAACATAAACAAACATGTGTCTGTATTGTATTTATAATCAATTTGTAAATCATTAAGCTAGCATAAAGGTAATGAAACAATATAGTTTGAGCAACAGTCATAAATCTACTGTATGCTGCCAGGCCAAACTGCCCATCATGTGTGAATTACTGAAGATATAAGAACGGTATTAAAGCATCAGATTGGTAACATTCTGTCCATCAACATCCTCATACAGCAGACACATCTCTAACACGCTTTAGTTAAAGCATTAGAATGAGGTTAACAATAGCAGTTCTTCTGCTGCTGTACAAATGCCTTATATTCGCTCCGAGTGCTACAAGACAACACCTTTCTTCAGAATGAAATTAAAGCACTGACTTGTCCTTTGCAAATATGCACAGACCTACTGCAGGAACTTGGAGCAACATTGGAGAAATTACAAGCCACAGAGACGTGACTCGAAGCTCTGGAAATAAGCCAGCAGGAGCTCATGTCCAGACTTGTTAACAGTAAAGCTCAGATTGAGGAAATCAGACAGGAAAGCCAAGGTGAGACTGATGTTTTTGAAGACCTAATACACTGATAAACAATAGGTGTAGGATTTACTTTGTAACTGTGTGAAATTTACAAGTGATTTCTCAGTGAAATGTGTTTCCAAGAAATGGCATCACATTGAATTAAAACAGTCTTAGACAGATGTTTATGATTTTTAAGATGATATATGATATCTTCAGACAGACCAAAGATTGGCATTTTCAGCTTCATTAGGATCAAATGGTTTCTTTGGACCAGATGTAACACTGGTTTACAAGAATGTCTTCATTTATCTTGGTGATGCCTACCAACAGGCCACAGGTATAGTTAATCCACGCTGCTGAAAACATTATCAACACAATTGTAGAATTCATGTCTATAGATGTTAAATGAAGATCTGAGCAGGGACATAATACCCTGAGTAATAATACTCCAGAGAACGGAGGCAATGGCTTAACGCTGCTGTTGGAGAAAGGAGATCAAGTCTACATCGTACTCAGAAAGAGCACATGGATCTGGAATTCAGAGAATGTCACAGTGTTTAGTGGCTTTAACATCTGTAGTCATGAAGTCCTGTGATTTTTGGTTTCTTGGGTACAGGGATTATGGTGGAACATTTCAAGCAGGAGGAGAGACTGGTGCTGGGCTACTTAAAGGACATTACTGGAACCTTGCTGGACCCCTGCAGTTTGCTTACAGAGCAAACAGGTCTGTGGATGATGCAGTCAATATGGGATTGCATTACATCCTCCCAACATCTGGACAAACCAGGGACTTATGCAGAGGTTGTACTTCCCTCGTCAGCTGAAAAAAGTTAAACCTGCCACAGGCACAGATGACAGTTTTACTCCGCTATTATTGAGTTGGTTCTGTGCTCTTCTATAACTGTCTGGTTTGGGTCAGCCAGGAAATCAGATTTAAGAAGACTGCAATGGACTGTTAGGACCGCAGAAAAGATCATTAGTGTGCACCTGCCCAGTCTTCAGAGTGAAGAAACGGGCAGTTAACATCATCAAAGAACCCTCTCACCCCGGACACAACCTGTTTACACTTCTCTCCTCAGGCAGACACTACAGATCTCTGTGCACTAGAACATCTAGACATAAAAACATTTTTCCCCCATGCCATCTGCAGCTTAAACAGCTAACATATGAATCATTACCTGTGTTCTGTAATTCTGTGTTCTGTAATTCATTTCCATAAATCATTCATAACGCCTGACCCAGGTGAAGCCGCGCAGGTGATACTGTCCCTGATTACATCAGCGCCCTCACACAGCGGAGCTGGAGGAAATGTTGACTCAGTGCCAGGAGCTGCCGGAGCAGCGTCATGCAGGGAAGCGGAGCGCATCAGAGCCCTGTGTGAGGACATCGGACCGCGTACACACCGGTGAGTTAACCTGCCTGTCAGATACCCATCCAAGGACTGGACCGGGGGATACCATGGGTGTGGGGGCCGGTGAGAGCTTTCGCATTCGGTCGGGTGACAGAGCAGCAGCGTTAGTTACAGAGGAGCGTGCAAACCTCTGTGAATCTGGGGAAACAGTCAACATGCTACAAACACGCTTGGGTGGTTCAGATAGTCGTGCTGCACAGAAAATAAAGGATTATCCACTCTTTCAATCTGTTAATCATGCCCATGTGCTTTGTGATGTTTAAGTGCCTACAAAACCTAAGGGAATATTAGGCGGACAGTTAAACATACGCAGCCTTGTCCCCAAACGTGATCAGGTCTCAGCACTTCTCCTGGACTCAAACTTGGATTACCTCTGTTTAAAAGAATCGTGGCTCCATAGTAACATTCCAACTAATATGATTGACATTGCTGGGTATCAGTGCTTTAGAAAGGACAGAATTACAGGCAAGGGGGGAGGAGTATTAATATACATCAAAGACAAATTTAAATGTCATTTAATTGAACTGAACACCCCCCTGGAATGTTTAGCACTACAGAACTAAATCTATGCCTCTACTGTGGGAACAAAGGACATTTCGTACAAACATGCCCGTCTCGCCCTCCTCGATTACTGGTGAGTTCAGTCCATCACCAACCCTCTGTATCCACTCCGTTAACCATATGTGTAACTCTGAAGTCTTGAGATTTCAACGTTGCAGTCTCCGCCATCGTGGACTCTGGATCAGCGGGCAACTTTATATCCGGAGATCTCGCAAAGACGCTCCAACTCCAAAGAACCCGTACCTCTAAGCCGTACTATCACCCTATGTGGTATCAACCAGGGGTATGTAACATCGCAGATAACACCTATCACCCTATGTGTTTAAAGCATTCATCACAAACTATTTGACCCATTCATTCTTGAGAATAGCCAAGCTGATGTAATTCTAGGCCGTCCATGGCTCATTCGACACCAACCCACTATCAATTGGAAAACTGGTAAAATCCTGAACTGGGGCTGTGACTGCCTAAACTCACTTCCCACCCAACCTGAACCTGTGTCCGTGAATTCCACCTCCATTGAAAGTCCAAAAGAAAATTTGTCAGTCAACATTCCCCCGTGCTATTCATCTTTTGCAGATGTATTCAGTCCTACAGCAGCCTCCAAATTACCTCCACACCGACCTTGGGATTGCGCAATCGACTTGATCCCAGGAGAACCCATTCCCAAGGGTCGGATCTACTTGTTGTCCATCCCCGAACAAGCCGCCATGCAAGAATACATCGAAGACGCTCTGAGACAAGGGTACATTAGACTTTCCACCTCTCCAGCTGCCGCCAGCTTCTTATTTGTTCCCAAAAAGGACAGGGCTTGCGGCCCTGCATTGATTATAGAGCCCTAAATAAAATCACAGTGAAATTCAGTTATCCGCTCCCTCTAGTCCCGTCTGCCCTAGAACAACTCAGAGATGCTCGTATATTCACCAAACTGGACCTCAGAAGCGCATACAATCTAATTAGGATTCGAGAAGGAGATGAATGGAAAACGGCGTTCATCACCCCTGCAGGGCACTATGAATATCTGGTGATGCCGTATGGCCTGGTAAACGCCCCGCTGTGTTCCAAATTTTCATGGATGAAGTCCTCCGAGAATTCCTGAACCACTTTGTTCTCGTGTATATTGATGATATTCTAATCTTCTCCCGTAACAGATCTGACCATCAACATCATGTCTCTTAAGTACTCCAACGGCTCCGAGAGTTCTCCCTGTTCTTCAAGGCAGAAAAGTGCGTCTTCCACCAGACCTCCATTGAATTCTTGGGTTACCACCTCAGTGAAAAGGGAGTCAGGATGGATAACCGAAAGACCCAAGCCATCACCTCCTGGCCTACTCCTACATCAATCAAGGAGTTACAGAGATTCCTGGGTTTCGCAAACTTTTATCGCCGGTTCATAAACCAGTAAAGTATGATAACAGCTCCGTTAACATCACTCCTGAAGGGGAAGCCAAAGACCATTCACTGGACTCCAGAAGCGGAACAGGCTTTCCAGACATTGAAGACTGCCTTCACCACTGCTCCCCTGCTCCAGCATCCAGATCCAGAAAAGAAGTTCATTGTCGAGGTGGATGCCTCAACGACAGGCGTAGGGGCCATCTTGTCACAGTACCCAGAGAACTCATCCAAACCCATGCCTTGTGCCTTCTTTTCCCGAAAATTATCCCCCGCGGAAAGGAACTACGATATTGGTAACCGAGAACTCCTAGCTGTAAAGCTTGCCCTGGAAGAATGGAGGCATTGGTTGGAAGGGGCCAGACATCCGTTTCTTGTACTTACCGACCACAAAACCCTCCAGTATTTGAAGGAAGCCAAGAGACTTTACCTCTCGCCAAGCTCGATGGGCTCTATTTTTCACACGGTTTCACTTTCAGCTATCCTACCATCCCGGGCCAAGAAACATGAGAGCAGATACCCTGTCCCGTCTCCACGCTCCCGAAGAAGACATTCGAAGAACCAGAAACCATCCTACCTACCAAACTCTTCATCAGTCCCATTCAGTGGGACCTTGATGATCAAATCCAAGAACTATCACAGAACATGCCCGTACCTCCAGAAATTTACATAAATATTAACCTACAGTCGTGGCCAAAAGTTTTGAGAATTACATAAATATTGGAAATGGGAAAAGTTGCTGCTTAAGTTTTTAAAATAGCAATTTGCATATACTCCAGAATGTTATGAAGAATGATCAGATGAATTGCATAGTCCTTCTTTGCCATGAAAATGAACTTAATCCCAAAAAAAACCTTTCCACTGCATTTCATTGCTGTCATTAAAGGACCTGCTGAGATCATTTCAGTAATCATCTTGTTAACTCAGGTGAGAATGTTGACGAGCACAAGGCTGGAGATCATTATGTCAGGCTGATTGGGTTAGAATGGCAGACTTGACATGTTAAAAGGAGGGTGATGCTTGAAATCATTGTTCTTCCATTGTTAACCATGGTGACCTGCAAAGAAACGCGTGCAGCCATCATTGCGTTGCATAAAAATGGCTTCACAGGCAAGGATATTGTGGCTACTAAGATTGCACCTAAATCAACAAATTATAGGTTCATCAAGAACTTCAAGGAAAGAGGTCCAATTCTTGTAAAGAAGGCTTCAGGGCGTCCAAGAAAGTCCAGCAAGCGCCAGGAACGTCTCCTAAAGAGGATTCAGCTGCGGGATCGGAGTGCCACCAGTGCAGAGCTTGCTCAGGAATGGCAGCAGGTTGGTGTGAGAGCATCTGCACGCACAGTGAGGCGAAGACTTTTGGAAAATGGCTTGGTGTCAAGAAGGGCTGCAAAGAAGCCACTTCTCTCCAAAATAAACATCAAGGACAGACTAATCTTCTGCAGAAAATATAGTGAATGGACTGCTGAGGACTGGGGCAAAGTCATATTCTCCGATGAAGCCCCTTTCCAATTGTTTGGGGCATCTGGAAAAAGGCTTGTCCGGAGAAGAAAAGGTGAGCGCTACCATCAGTCCTGTGTCATGCCAACAGCAAAGCATCCTGACACCATTCATGTGTGGGGTTGCTTCTCAACAAAGGGAGTGGGCTCACTCACAATTCTGCCCAAAAAATACAGCCATGAATAAAGATTGGTACCAAAACACCCTTCAACAGCAACTTCTTCCAACAACCCAACAACAGTTTGGTGAAGAACAATGCATTTTCCAGCGCGATGGAGCACCGTGCCATAAGGCAAAAGTGGCTCGGGGACCAGAATGTTGAAATTTTGGGTCCATGGCCTGGAAACTCCCCAGATCTTAATCCCATTGAGAACTTGTGGTCAATCCTCAAGAGTGCGGGTGGACAAACAAAAACCCACTAATTCTGACAAACTCCAAGAAGTTATTATGAAAGAATGGGTTGCTATCAGTCAGGATTTGGCCTAGAAGTTGATTGAGAGCATGCCCAGTCGAATTGCAGAGGTCCCGAAAAAGAAGGGCCAACACTGCAAATACTGACTCTTTGCATAAATGTCATGTAATTGTCGATAAAAGCCTTTGAAACGGATGAAGTGCTTGTAATTATATTTCAGTACATCACAGAAACAACTGAAACAAAGATCTAGTTTGAAAACTAATATTTATGTAATTCTCAAAACTTTTGGCCACGACTGTACGTACCTGAAGATCTTCGCACTTCCCTCATCTCCTCCGCTCACTCATCCGTTGGAACAGGCCACCCCGGCATCAGCAAGACATACTCCACCCTTCAGCAAAAATACTGGTGGCCAAGAATGCAGGACGACGTCAAGACATTTGTCCAGGGATGCACACTCTGCGCTATAACCAAAGTGCCACGTCAGTTACCCACCAGAAAGCTAGTCCCTTTACCCATCCCTCATCGTCCTTGGTCCCATGTTGGAGTCGATTTTGTTACTGACCTCCCAGTCTCTGATGGAAACACATGTATTCTCATAGCCATCGACCGATTCTCAAAGGCGTGGAAACTCATCCCTCTCAAAGCCTTGCCTACAGCTTTTGAAACGGCGGAATTACTATTTGAACATGTGTTTCGCAATTTCGGCATCCCAGAAGACATCGTGTCTGATAGAGGACCCCAGTTCATCTCCCGAGTCTGGCGATCATTCTTCACACCCCTGTGGACTCGGATGACCAGCCCATCCGGTTACCACCCACAAATAAATGGACAAACTGAACAAAAAATTCAAGACGGAGGGCAAGGTCCGCTGGCGCGGACCCTGGAGGGGGGGGTAATGTCAGGGACCAGTCAAGCCAGGTCTCATCAATCCCACAGCGATCAAGTTCCCTGGAGTATTAATCACCTGCACCTGCACATAATTATCAGCCTCATCACAGAGCACTATAAAGCACTCACCACAGCCCCAGTTCGAGGTCAAGCCTCCAACAGGAACAGACCATATGCCATTGTCTCCCGACCTGTTGATTCACCGCTGACTCAAGGACATAAAGTATACTCACCTTTGAAACTCTATCCTCTGTGTCATTGTCCTCCTGCTTAATTCCCTGCTACCTGTGATCTGAAGTTCCTCCGAACTCCCAGTGTGTTTCTCCGAGTTTGCTTGGTTGTACCCACACCTGAAGGAAAGAGAGACAAGTGCTAATCATCTGTGACGGCTTGGCATTAAAATATCTATTCAAGACGTGCTCACCTGCATTCAGCCCCGCACTGAGTATCTGCTCCGAACCTGCACCAGAAGTCACTAAGAACTCACCTTGCATCTGTGATTTGCAAATAAACACTGTGATTGGATTCACTTACGCTCTGTCTCTCGTTTCTATCCTGACAGGCTGATAAATTAAATTCATATTTTGTACAATCTGTTGAAGAATTAACAAAAGAATTCCAGCCTGTCAATCCTCTCAATCATCCATTGACAGTAACCCCAACAGATTCCTTTTATATTAAAAAGGTGCCGGATACAAAAGTTGCAGAAATAATTAATAAACTTCCAAATTCCAAGTCTGATGACATTTTTAGGATGAATAGTTGTTTTCTTAAAAAGTATAAGGATGTCCTTGCCAAACCATTGACCCATCTTGTTAATCTTTCCATAAGAATCAGTACATTACCCAGTGCATGGAAACAAGGCATAATTATTCCTGTGTTCAAAAGTGGTAGCCAAGGCTCAATGAGTAACTATCGCCCTATATCGATTTTACCAGTTTTATCTAAAATAATTGAAAACGTTGTAGTAGTGCAACTGAGTGACCATTTAGAAGCCAGACAGCTACTCCATCCTTACCAGTTTGGGTTTAGACCAGGTCATTCAACAGAAATAGCAAACTGCTGTTTAATTGAAAATGTAAAAAAGTCCCTGGACAAGGGTAATGTGGTGGGAGCTGTAATTATTGACCTTAAAAAGGCACTTGATACGATCAATCATAGTCTGCTTTTAAAATGTAAAATTTTAATTTCTCAAATGAGGCAGTGTTGTGGTTTACATCTTACCTCCAGTCTAGAGTGCAGTGTGTTAAAATTGATCAAAACATATCCGCACTCTCAAACATAAAGACGGGCATTCCCCAGGGTTCTATACTTGGCTCCTTGCTGTTTAGTCTTTTTATAAATGACTTACCTCTGCACTGCTCAGATGCCAGCTGTCAGCTCTATGTGGATGATGCAGTTATTTATGCTCCCGCCAAGTCACCTGAGCAGGCTGCAGCTGTACTGTCTACTAGTATGTTTGACATCCAACAATGGCTCATCCAAAATCAGCTAGTTCTAAATCCATGTGCTTTTCCGTTAAAAAACTTGATTTAAAAGGAAAATTTAATATTAATATACTAAATAAAGAAATTCATTCAGTTACAGAATTCAAATATCTAGGGTTGGTTTTAGATCCTCAACTAAAATTTGACATATAGCATATAAGCATATAAAGAAAATTTTAAAAAACAATACAAAGTAATCTTAACTGTTTAAAATTAATTAGAAGCTTCATACCGAATCAGGCAGCCCTGCTGTACATGCATGTTATGATTTTTTTCTCATATATCGTACTGCATGACAGCATGGGCTCAAGCCACTCCCATTGCAATCAAATGCATAGGTTCTGTATACAACCGAGCAATAAAAATTATGGATAAAAAAACAATACGCCACCATCACTGTACCATCCTTAAGAAATATAATTTAATGAATTTTGAGAGCTTAAGCAATTTTTGCTTTCTTAAATTAATTCACAAGTGCATTAATCATTTAGCACCTGAGCCACTTGGGCTATGTTCACACTGCAGGCTGAAACGACCCAATTCCGATTTTTTTGCCCCTATGCGACCTGTATCTGATCTTTTCATGACAGTCTGAACGACACAGATCCGATCTTTTCAAATGTGACCCAGGCCACTTGGGTATGTGGTCCTGAATCCGATACGTATCCGATCTTTTGAAATGCGACCTCCGTCATGAACGGCCAGGCCACATGTATCCGACCCATACGTCATTGATACGCTACAAACGTCATAATTCTGCGTTGAAGTAGGCGGGAACGAGAAGATAAACAACAACCATGGCGGACGATGCCGCTGAGACCAGTCAATGGAAGGGAAGCGAGGTCACAGATTTTATTAATATTGGGGGTGACAGCTCTATTCAGGCCAAACTCGAGGGCTCTTATCGGAACCGGGCGGTTTACGAAAACATTTCCAGCGAAATGGCCGAGCGTGGTTACAGACGATCCTGGCTCCAATGCCAGCGAAAAATAAAAAAGCCTCCGAGCCAAATACAAGGAGGTTAAAGACTGGAACAAACTAAGTGGCCGTCAACGTATCACCTGTCCATTTTACGAAGAGCTGGACCGCATTTTGGGGGATAAGCCCAGCGTTCAGCCACTAGAACTGTTGGACAGCTGCTTTGGCCAAGAGGAGCCCGAGGAGGAGAGCCCAGGTCCCGCAGCTGTCGCGGCCAGCCTAGCTAGTCGCTCTTGCAGTGATACAGGTGGGTTATTTGCACATGGCCTATAGCTACTGTGACTTAACTTTATAACATTGAAATACGATGTGTGACAGTTTGTTAAATGCATACACAGGTGATGGGACCCTTGTAGCTCTTTCGCCTTCTGCCTCTACCTCCGATAAAAGTTCTGCAGCAAGTGAAGATACATCTGTGAACAGCCATGCATCTTCCACACCCACTGCTTGTATGTTCTTGGCTGTATTTTGATCATTTTCCAACTCAATTAACCTCTTAACCCCCACCTGAACCGAATACATTTTCTACAGTTTGTCATTACCCAAATCTAAAAGCTTCTTGGAAAAAAAAGCAACGAAAATGTTACGAAAATGCAACAAAAAAGTATTGTTTATAAATGGCCATAAATAATCATAATTATTACTAGATATAAACTGGAATGCTTGGCGTTTTTACTGTTATACTATTGAAAAAATAAACATGGTAATCCTTATTTTGATCTGATTTTTTTTTTTTTTTTACAGCTACTACTGCCAAGAGCAGAAAAGAAAATCAAAGATGGAGGCAACGCTGGAGGTGAGTTTACCAGTGCCCTTAAAGATGACGACACAGATCTTTTGTTGAAGATGCAAGCAGCTCAGCATGAGCATGATCGTAAAATGTTCGCCATGATATCTCAGTTTATGGAGAGATCAATCCAGCCTCCATAGCCACCTTTCTACCAAGCACCAATTCAGCCCTCTCAGATTTACAACTCAATTCGTCCTCCTACTCATCATTCCACACGGTTTCCTGTGGCTTCCTCTCCATTTCCCACCCAGCCCCTGCCCTTTTTTCAAGATTTAAATCAACCACTGCCCTTCAATAATACTCATCCACATCCTCATCTCACGCAGTCATTTTTCCAGGCACCAGCAAATACTCAGGGTAAACAGGCTTTCGACAACGAGGATCATCAGCCACCTCTCCAGTCTAAAGATGATGAAACGCACTTTACAATTTTATGAATGGTTCTAAAACATTAATGCCAGTTAAAGATGCAGTTTTGCACAATGTTCAGGTTGAAGTGTGAAGGTTATTAATATGCAAGGTTATTTTGATTTGTTGATGGAAAATTTAATATGTTGCATTGTATTTGTTTGAACTATTATAGCCACACTGTTTTCTCTTAATAAAAAGGAAACCGCAATAGCAGTATTGAAAATGTTATTTAAAAACTTATTGCAGCTATAAAATGCAAAAAGAAATTTCATTTTTTTTCTTTTAAACCTATGTGATTGTCCTGTGAAATCATTTTCCTGAACTGTGATTTGTTGGATAATTTGACTTAAATGTTTAAATAAAGTCATACATTTCCTGAGGTTATTTCATTTTATTTGTGTCAATTGTGCGTTGAAATAGGCTCCAGCATCCCATGCAATCCTAGAGTAGGCCTAAATAAAATTTATTTTCATTTAATTCATTTTTTTTTATACATCTAACACTAAATGCAAAGCAACTCACTTAAAAACTACACATGAAAATCTCATAGAATGGCTTTTAAAACCCATGAAGTTCAACTTTAATTTATTTTACACACAAGTCAAGTAACAAAGATTTTTAAAACATATTTCAATATATTGAGCTATTAAAATACTGAAGACCTTGTAATGACACAGAAACTAACTAACAAATATATGTACAGATAAACATTCAAAAAGTACAAAATGTTGAACGATATTGTAATTATTGTGACAGCCCAGTTTGTTGCTCAACGTTGGCTAAGAAAAAGCTGAGTCAGTGCTTCTCTGATTCTTGATGGCTGCACATCTACAAATCCCCCTCCTTCAGCCCATCTCTCAACATGAGGAAGTTGAGGAACAGTTCCACCAGCCTCTTCATAATTCTCCCCGTGCATTTCACACACGTTGTGGAGTGTGCAACATGCACTGATTATGGTGGGGACAAGGGAAACGTCCACATCCAGCCGTTTAGCAAGGCACCTCCACCGGCCCTTCAGTCGGCCGAAAGCGCACTCCACAGTCATCCTGGTTCTGCTGTGGTGCTCATTGAAGTACTTCTGCTCAGCTGTCAGGGTCCCTGTGTCACAGTATCCTTTTAACAGCCAGCTTCGAAGGGGATAAGCCAGGTCACCGAGCAGCATGATTGGCACTTGAACGCCCCGTTATAAATCACTATTACTAGATTACTCACTGGTGGAAAAAGCTAATAATTAAAGACATTGTATACGTTATAAATCACTATTACTAGATTACTCACTGGTGGAAAAAGCTCCCCTCTCTCTGCGAGTGAGTACACATGGGAATTCCGGAGTACCCTCGCATCATGAACACTCCCTGGCCATCCAGCATAGATGTTGGTGAAGCTGTTGGAAGACAGTGTTAAATTACTGAACAGTGTACAGTGTCCTATGTACAGTATTTTCAAGGATAATATTCTTGCAGATGTATGGTTCTACCAAAAGAAAGTGAGGCAAGTACAGTACTTTTAAACTATTATAAAAACAATATCTATATTTCTTACCAAAACCTATGATCCACGACACCCTGGAGCAGAACTGAGTGCCACCCTTTGCGGTTGAAATACTCTGCGTGGTTATCCTCTGGAGCGATGATGGGGATATGACTCCCATCAATAGCTCCTCCACACTGCGGGAAACCCCATCTCTGCTGGAAGCCTTCAATGACCTCTTGCAGGGCATCCCCTTTGGGCAGTTTTATGTAATGGGGCATGAGGACACGGCGAACTGCTTCGCAGAACTCGTGTACAATGGAGCAGACTGTAGACTTGGCTATGCCGAACAAGTTAGCTATCGTACGATAGCACGCACCTGTTGCTAGCCAATACACTCCAACTCCAACGCGTTTCTGCACTGTTATGGGCCGCCGCAGACATGTCTCTTCCTGTGACAGAGTTAATCGTAGGCGCTCACAAACATAATCGAAGGTGGATCTGGTCATTCGAAAGTTACTGATGAAATCTGTATTTGTGAAGCCACTCACATCAGTATCCCACCACTCCTGGCTGCGACTCTGCACCCACACGTTTCTCTGTACTGACGTTGCTAACACTGCTCCACAAAACGCCATGGCCAAAAACCTTGCTCTCCTCCTTCTTTTTAATTTTCTTCTTACACCGAGAAGATTGTAATTGTGCTGGCTCCGTTGGGAAAATAACTTTAATATTGCAAAAAGAGCTCCGCTGTTGACTACACTGTTGTTGACATCCATGTTTAACATTAGCTACTTCCGCAAACAACGAGTGACGTCGTTGACCGTTGAGTACTCTTCTGCGCATGCGGGTCACTTCTGGGTCATTTCACGTTCACACAGGAGATCACAAAAGGTCGCATTTAATTGGAAATGTGAACGGCCTTGCAAAAAAATCTAATTTTTTCAAAAAATCGGAATTAAGCATTAAGCCCTGCAGTGTGAACGTAGCCTAAGTTCATTTATTGAGAGACAAAGCAGCACTCGAGTCACTAGGGGTTTCACAAATCATGACTGTAAAATACCATACTGCAGGACCAGCTTTGGTCAGACGACCTTCTCTGTGAAGATCTCCAATCTCTGGAACTCATTTCCATCTGACATCAAGACTGTACTGGACTTTAAAGTGTTTACTTCCAGGCTAAAAAAACTGGTTAAAAACAAACCAAAGGTGTACTCATTTTTAATTAATGTAAGTAGGTAAGTGAGTGAGTGACAAGAGTGACGTGACGTTCAGCCAAGTATGGTGACCCATACTCAGAATTCGTGCTCTGCATTTAACCCATCCGAAGTGCACACACACAGAGCAGTGAACACACACACACACACACTGTGAACACACACCCGGAGCAGTGGGCAGCCATTTTTATGCTGCGGCGCCCGGGGAGCAGTTGGGGGTTCGGTGCCTTGCTCAAGGGAACCTAAGTCATAGTATTGAAGGTGGAGAGAGAACTGTACATTTACTCCCCCCACCCACAATTCCTGCCGGCCCGAGACTCCAACTCACAACCCTTCGATTGGGAGTCCAACTCTCTAACCATTAGGCCACGACTTCCCACTTACAGTTGTATATGATATATGTGTGTACATATGTATGTATGTATGTATGTATGTATGTATGTATGTATGTATGTATGTATATATATATATATATGTATGTATGTATATATATATATATATATATATATATATATATATATATATATATATATATATATATATATATATATATATATATAGAGAGACTGAGAGAGAGAGAGAGAGAGAGAGAGAGACTGAGAGAGAGAGATTTTTTTTTTTTTTTTTGAGGTATGTTTATATATCATGTTATATTGTTTGTTAAATTGAAATAGTTAAGTATGTATATTGTATTGTGTCTATGCTATAAACTTTTTATGCAGCACTTCATTGACAAGCTTGCTTTGACACTATGTTTGCATTGTCCCTGTCAAATAAATAAAATAAAGAAAAAAAAAAATGAATTGTCCTCTATGGCAGTGAGTAAAAAAATAAAATAAAAATTCTACAATGTTTGTTTGCATTGTCCCTGTCAAATAAATAAAATAAATAAAAAAATAAAATAAAAATTCTACATCTTTAATTATTGCCTTTTCAAGTATTATGTAAATACATATGCATATCTCTATTATTTATACAGTTCTGTATAGAGTAAAAATGCACAAATCTGTACATAAATCAATATACTGTTCCAGATTCATACACATTATTTATTGCTAAGTCTTGCTAAATGTATTTTTATTTGTTGTTCTCATGTCAGATGTGTATGTATGCATACATGTCCATATGTATGTATATGTACCAGGAGCACCTTAAAACAACCACAACAAATTCCTCTTTTGTTTGCGCACACCTGGTGAATAAAGCTAATTCTTGCTGTAGAAGTATTGTTGTGCAAAGATTGATAAATGCAAGTGACTGAGTTGGATGTTACTTTGGACATTATCTTAATGAAAGAGAAACTGAAGTTTCCTGGAAGTAATAAGGTAAACCTTATTCTAGATTCAACAAATGGATAGAGAGATTATTTGTTATTAACTGATATCAGATAGAATCTAATGAACAGTAGATAGTCATACACTGACACTATAATAATGCCAACGGTCTCTGGAAGGAGGTTTGGGAAAGACCGATATATTTACATTCCGCGACTGGGCGGTGACGTCTTCCACTTGTTGACCTGGGCCACACTGCAATGGGAAGAAAGGATTCAGATCCGTTTCACTGTCTTGAACATAAAGCACTAATGAACGATGAACTCCTGAGCACCGAGAAGGTCCTTTGGTCTGGAAACATGCAAACAGATTTGGCTCCCAAACTCTGGAATAGCCTTCCTGATAATGTTCGGTGTTCAGACACACTTCCTCTGTTTAAATCTAGATTAAAAACACACCTCTTTGGCCAAGCATTCAAATAATGCATCTCATAATTTTGGACTGCAGTTATATCTGATCAAATGTGCATTATTATTCTTTAGCTTGGGTTAATCTAATTAATTTTACTTGGCTGGAACAGCATCTACGCTAATTATGTCTCTATTTGTTTCTCTGTTTCTGCTGGGATTTACATCCCGTGGTAACTAGGATTTACACAAGCTCCAGTCTGGATCCAGAACACCTGAGAAGAGATGATGCCAGCCCCTCAGAGGACCTCAGATGATGCTAACCCAGAGGACAACATACAGAACTACCACATTTTGCTATAAGTTTGAGTGCATAATTACTGTTAATAGTGTTAATTGTCTGTTTGTTTACGTCTTTTATTGATTTTTCTGAACATTTCTGCCGTATGCACATAAACTGACAGTCATCACTGATAAGCTACTACTAAATATTGCAGAAACTTAATTTTCTGTAAAGTTGCTTCGCAATGATTTGTATCGCAAAAAAGCGCTATACAAATAAACTTGAATTGAATTGAATTGGATTATTGAAGGTAAAAGTTCTGATGTCTGTACAGAAGATCGTCTTGGTTACGTATGGTTACCCTTGTTCCTTGAAGGAGGGAATGGAGACATCACGTCGGTGACCGCGCACTACCTCACTGGGTGAGATTGGATAACACTGGGAAAACTTACCCGTTCCACTTGGAACAGGGACACTGCAGAAGCCCCATCCTTCCCAAAGGAGTTTTCGGGGGGCAAATATACATATAGCCTCCGTTTAAGTGTATATGGAGAAATTGGAGGTGATTGTAACCCTCTTGGGAAGGCAGAAGTCTGCCAGTTAAACACGGGCTCTGAGGCTATACCGTGAACTATACGCTTACGAGTACCACTTAGGTCTCAATATGGAACCCACGGTTCTCACGGATTAATCATGAAGGCCTGGCGCCGGATGTTCCCCTGCATCCGGCTGCCGAGGATGTTGGAGGATCTCAGCAGGGTCTACAGTACGGACACTCTGGAGCAGTTTCAGCAAACCGACACTAACTGGGGCCTCTCGGTGCCACTACCCATTTGAGGTGAGAACACAGGAGGATACCGGCTCTACACAAAGGCTATAGAATCTAGCGAACGTGTTAGGGGTCACCCAGCCTGCAGCTCTACAAATATCTGTCAGAGAGGCGCCACGAGCCAGTGCCCAGGACGGGAAAAAGAGCAAACCCAGGGCTGGGTCTGCCTCCTCCAGGGGCAGCGCTTGCAGGTTCGCCATTTGGTTTTTGAAAGGTGTAGTGGGAACCTTGGGAACATAGCTGGGGTGGGGCCTCAGGATTACCTGTGAGTCAGCCAGCCCAAACTCTAGGCAGGAATCATCGACTGGAAATGCGTGCAGGTCCCCTACCCTTTTAATGGAGGCCAGTGCAAGCAGGAGTAGAATTTTCAATGAAAGAAACTTTAGCTCTACTGAATGCAAAGGCTCGAATGGGCCCTGCTGTAGTGACTGGAGTTATGATTGATGATCCGCTAACTTTCTCAGAGCACATTGCTAAAACTGTCCGGTCCTGCAGATTTGCTTGATTCAACATTAAGAAGATCAGGACCTTTCTTTCCGAATATGCGGCACAACTCCTTGTGCAACGCTCTCTTGGCAGGTCTTCTAGCCAGTTCTATCAAACCTTTACAATTAATCCAGAACGCCGCAGCAAGATTAATTTTTAATGAGCCGAAAAGAATACACGTCACACCTCTGTTTATCAATTTGCACTGGCTACCAATAGCTGCTCGCATAAAATTCAAGGCATTGATGTTTGCCTACAAAACCACCACTGGCTCTGCACCCCTTTACCTAAATTCATTACTTCAGACTTATGTGCCCTCTAGAAGCTTACGTTCTGCAAGTGTTGATCGCTTGATTGTTCATCCCAAAAGAAGCACAAAGTCACTTTTTACGGACTTTTAAATTAAATGTTCCCTCCTGGTTGAATGACCTGCCAAACTCAATCCGAGCAGCTGAGTCCTTAGCCATCTTCAAGAATCGGCTTAAAACACATCTCTTCCATCTTTATTTGACCCTCTAACTTTTTCACTCACTATTCTAATTCTATTTAAAAA
This sequence comes from Cyprinus carpio, assembly GCF_018340385.1. Taxonomy (NCBI): domain Eukaryota; kingdom Metazoa; phylum Chordata; class Actinopteri; order Cypriniformes; family Cyprinidae; genus Cyprinus; species Cyprinus carpio. Next base: position 135,528 of record NW_024879183.1, read on the forward strand.
AAAAAAAAAAAATCTAACTACCTTTCTAATCTTTTTGTATTCTATCTATTTTCTTTTCATTTATTATACAATTATAAAAAAGACCTCTAACACTAGCTTGCTCTATTCTTTTTCTATTCTATCTGTTTTGTTTTTATTTATTATATTATTTAAAAGCCCTTGCTATGTATACTGTGTTTAGGCTAACTGAGACTTGTTATAGCACTTATATATCATTGCTCTTTTGTTGTTTTTGATTGCTTCCATTGTCCTCATTTGTAAGTGGCTTTGGATAAAAGCGTCTGCTAAATGACTAAATGTAAATGTAAATGTAAGCCGTGGGGGATTCAGACTTCCCTTCTACGGGGTCGTGGTGGCCGGGAAAGCATTTAACCTCCTGGCCCCTCTAAGGAACCTGATGACGAGGCCATGCTTACCTAAAGACTTCCCATTCACGGGATCATAGTACGCAGCAATAGCAGCAACCTGGACTTTGAGGGTGGAGGGAGACAGCCTTCGCTCCAGCCTTTGCTGCAGAAAGGAAATCACGACCGCAATCAGGCCCGCAATCGGCGAGAAGAACACCATTTGACGAACAGGTTCCACTTCAAAGCGTAAGCGTGTCTCCTAGACGGTGCTCTCGCCAAAGTGATGGTGTTTGCTACCTCCTGAGGTAGGTCACCTAGAACCTTCATGTCCCTTCCAGGAGTTTCCAAAGGTCTGGACCATCAGGGGAGCATTGCTGGAGACAGCTCGTCGGCTGCACAATTGAGCAGGCCCGGAATGTGAACAGCACGAAGTGACCTCAGAAACTTCAGACTCCAAAGGAGGAGGTGGTGGGCGAGTTTGCAACATGCGATGGGAGCACAGACCACCTTGTCAGTTGATGTACGCAACGGTTGCTGTGTTGTCTGTTCGGACTAGCACGCGCTTGCCTTGTAAGTGCCCTTTGAGACGGTTCAAGGCAAGGTGCGCTGGTAACAACTTTAGGCAATTGATGTGCCAATGCAGCTGCAGGCCCGTCCAAACCCTTGAGTCTGCATGCCTGTTGTACGTGGCCACCCAGAGTGGTGGAGGCATCCGTGTGAGCCACAGCATGCCTGGAGATCTGTTCTAGGGGAACCCCTGCCCAGAGGAAAGCCAGATCTGGCCACGGGGTGAAGGTTTGGCGACAGGCTGGTGTAACTTGGACCTGGTGAGTGCCGCGCTTCCACGCCCACCTCGGGACTCTGCCATAAAGCCAGTGCTGGACCGGTCTCATATGTATCAGGCTGATTGGTGTAAGTGCCGCTGTGGCCGCCATATGCCCCAGGAGCCTCTGAAAAAGTTTCTGTGGGACCGCTGTCCTGCTTGAACGTATTCAAGCAGGCTAGCACTGACTGCGCATGTTCCTCTGTGAGGCGTGCTGTCTGTTCGACCGAATCCAACTCCATACCGAGAAAAGAGATTTTGCTCTTTTCCCAGTTGACCCAAAGGCCCAAGAGGCTGAGGTGCCGGAGCACCAGGTCCCTGTGCTCGCATAACTGATCCCAAGACTGTGCTACTATAAGCCAGTCGTCTAGATAGTTGAGGATGTGAATATCTTCGTGAGTAGGGCCTTTCTTGATGCTCTTGAAACCGCCCGCTGCTGCCATCTGGCGAAAGGAGGAGGATGACTGAGGTCCAGTGCTTGGCCGTCCGCAACTTTATATTAATCACCACAGAAATAACTGTCAATTCATTCTTTAGTTAAAACAGTAAACATTAAATCATGCCCTATTTCAGTAGTATTGTCACAAAGTTTCAACATTATATATGTAAACATTATTTGCTGATTTTGTCTCTCTAAATTTACATCCAGATCCACATAGATATCAGAAAGTGGTGTAACATTTCTATATCAATTTAAAAAAGATTAGTTATATTCTGTTGTGCTCAACATTGTGCCACAAACCTCATAAATAGAGATAAACATCTATTGAACCCGGAACATCCCTTTAAATACGATAAACAATTAACTTTTTATCTGAAGCACTATAAATCAAGCACAAAGGACAGTAAATTTAGAACACTATAAAAAGAGCATGAGGGTCTGTGAGGATGACCGAGCAAGAGCTGAACATCAGTGAAGAATGAAGGGTTTGTTATGTACACTGCTGCTGCTGGAAACCTTTGTGTTTGTGGTACAGCAGCATGTAGATGGAGGACTCTCTGAGAAATGAGATCAGTCAACAGCTCAGTACTGAGGACAGAAGACAGAATCCAGCTCAGACAGACCCTCGGAGAGATGAAACTGACAGCCAACAATACTGCCATCTGAGCATCCCTGACTTCCACACAGCTCTCAGAGAACTGACTGTCACCATCACAGAGCAGAAAGCCAACATCAGAGCTTTAGAGACGTGACTGAAGGAACAACAGAAGTTTCATCCTGGAAGAGCTGAACAAGAAAACTGATGGTACCTCACCAAAACATTCACTCTTTTATCAATGGTAATAGTCAGAGTAAAACCACAATTGTAATACACTGCATAATGTAAATGATAGTGTAAAATTGAGTGTAAACTGTGTTATCTCTGCTAAAATAAGCCTTAGAGACACAACTGAGGGAACAACAGACGGTCATCCTGGAAGAGCTGAACAAGAAAACTGATGGTATCTTACCAGAACATTCACTCTTTTATCAGAAATCCTCTGGAAAACACTAATGCAATACACTGCATAGTGTAAATAATATTGTAAAAATTTAATACTTTGTGTAAATCTTGTTATCGATATATTATTATAAGCATTTTAAACATTTTCACAGAAATTTCTAATCTTACCGAGAGTCAAGTGGAGGAGCTGAGAAAGGAAAATAGAGGTGAAACAGTGGTGTGTTTAAATTCTATTGAATTCAGTGTGTGCATCCTCAGTGTAAAACAGACAGAGAGATCAAATTAACTTATCAAATACAGAAATAGAGATCCTCACAACACCAAAAAAACAAAAAAATACAAAAAAAGGTCCTCACACAAATAAAATCACAATAATCTACAAGAAGGTCTTCGCAAACATAGGGAACGCCTACAACCCAATTACAGGTAATTATCAATGACAAAACTCAATAGTAAAGAGAATCCTTCTGCTTCATTCAAACCTCTCTGCAGTTGTGTAATGTGAATAAGAGAATCAAATGATCTGACATGTTTCAATTACGTTTACACTGTGCACAGTTGATTCTCTTCTTTATCTTTGTTATGCTGCTTTAGGTGTTTTCACTGCCCCACTGAAAGGAGCGTACATGTTCAACTTCTCTATCTATGGTAGTGCTACTTCCTCAACTGCATCAACTGTCTCCATTGTGAAGAAACGGAGAGAGGGGTGGCTGTAGCACATGGAAACTTGGAGTTGGAGGTTGTAAACTCCTCAAAAGGAGTTGTGTTGATTCTGGAAGTTGGAGATGTCGTCTATGTGAGACTTTGGTCTGGAACGAAGATATATGATAACCAGAATAACCACATGAATTTCATACCTTATCTACCCCTTAACATAACAGAACATTATCATAACATAATTCCAGTAAAACTAAAACCAAACCTTAAGATTAAAAATTAAAATGAAAATCAATAAGAATTATTAACATAAGAACCTGTATTTGCAATAGATTACTGTATAAAAGTCAGTATATAATGCTATACTCATAAGTTCTCAGCTGTCTATGCATGTAACTTTGTATAAAGAGTTTCAACACAGGACCCATGAATATCATGTGACTCAGAGTGATTTTTTTACAGTTGCAAGATAGATATCTGATAACTTATTACTAATCTTTGTTCTGTATCTCTTCATCTTACATTAATAAGAGAATAAAGACATTATTGTTCCACTTTCATTTTCTCATGTTCTCAGATATTTCCAGTAGTACAATAATATGTTAGATCAACAATTCTTGCTTTGAAGTCATGATAACATATGGATATATAACAAGTAATTTCAGTGACATGATGTAGTCTTCATACTCTATAGCCTGAATGTGTTAAGTATGAATGTGATCTGGACATCATCTGCCTTGCTGACGTTATCATGTGTATTAACTTAACATAAACTTTGTCCAAACCACACATATATACACACCCACATGCACTAACATCAACTTGATATTAACTTAACATAAACTTTGTCCAAACCACATTTATATCCATCCTCATATTTACATTAACATTTAGTCATTTAGCAGACGCTTTTATCCAAAGCAACTTGCAAATGAGGGACAATAGAAGCAATCAAAATCAACACAAAAGCAATGATATGCAAGTGCAAGACTCAGTTAGCTTAACACAGTACACGTAGCAAGGTTTTTTTTTATTATATAGAGTAGAAAAAGAATAGAGCAAGCTAATGTTAGAGGCCTCCCATAGGAAAGAAAAATCAAATGTGAGATCTCTTTAACATCTTAAATATTTCTCCTAGACAGAAATGAGGTTACTTTAAGATCGAATGGAGATTTTTTTGCTCGAGTCTCCTGCTTCTCAAACTTGCCTCCTGAGACAAAAACTCTAATATTCTCACAACGGTCTCCTTTAAAGCTTTAAAAGAGATCTCAACAACATCACACACTGTGCTCAGATATGTCTAAATAACTAGGGACTCTGGATCGCTCACATTTGTCTCTTTTAAAGCTTTAGAAGTGAATTCAAGAACATCACACACTGTGCTTAGATTTTTCTCTTAAGCTAAGGGGTCTCATATTTGTCTCCTGTAATGCTTTAGAAGAAATCTCAACAACTTTATGTGAACGTATGAATGAGCTAAGTGATGGTGATTGACACTTGTGATCACCAATGAGTGACAAGTGCTTCCTATTTTTAGAGCTGGTTGGTTGCAGCCTATGATGCATCACGTTCGGATCCCTCCCCTTTGTTTTCGTTTGTTGATGGTGGTTTCAGCCTGTCTATTCATCTGTGTGTGTGTCTCCTTTGGTTGCTTGGGGTAAATGACTGCCCACCTTTCAGGTATGCAAGCTAAAGCGGTTTTTGTAGCAAGCAGATTGTCTGGCTTTGCTTAAAGCAGTGGGTTACATGAAGGCTGCGTATCCAGGCCTGCGACCCGATTGTAGAGCACAATTATCTCTGTTTGGTAAGTGTTGTGCATGTGGTTACAAGTGGGGAATTCTAGTTCGTGCTCTGCATTTAACCCATCCAAAGTGCACACACACAGCAGTGAACACACACACACCGTGAACACACACCCGGAGCAGTGGGTATCATTTATGCTGTGGCGCCCGGGGAGCAGTAGGGGGTTCAGTCCTCAGTCGTGGTATTGCCGGCCCAAGACTCAAACCTCAACAACATTAGTCAAACTATCCAAACTCTATAACAACAATTCCCCAAAAAAAGAGTTAGTTACACACAAAAAAAAAAACTACACACAATACAACACACTCAGCCGTGAAGTGAGTAACATCGTTTTGTTCATATTTAAAAGCAGGATTCTCCCCTTTTCGTCCTGGACAATTACTGTTACAGCTCTGTCGTTTCTTTTCTGCTGCAAGAACGCTGTTAACTCGCAAATAACAAAGTGGATTGCTGCTGTCATCTGGTTTCTTGGACTTTAGTTCATTTTCGGTTCGGAGTGGGGGATCATTTTATGAGTATTGGAGCCATACAGACTACTTGGTTGCTCCGTGCGAGTCCTGTGATCTGAGTGCACAGTGGTGTGTGTGGAAGTGTGCTTTTGAATAACTGGTGCTGGTGATCACGCCTGTGGGTAACCTCAGCCCTGTAGGTTGGTGTCGTTCTTGTTTATTTTTTTTATTTCTTTTCTGTAACCTGTTTATCTGTGGCTGTGTTTTTCTTGTGTATTTTCTTTTTATGAAGTGCACTTGGAGAGAGAGCTGCCAGGGGTGGCACAGTATCCACGAGGCTATTTTGAATGTTGTTTCTTTTTTTTTTTTTTTTTTTTGAATGTGTGAATAAATGTTGTATTTTTATATGATCCCTACGTTTCCTTCCTACCTTTTTTTATTAGAGAAGCGAACCTGTGTAACCTAATAATAAATTTTGGGGTTATTTCTATTTTCCTGGGTGAAACTCCCCCAGGTGGCGTAGTTGGATTTTCTACAAGTAGATGAACTTGGGTTTGTGTGTTTTTTAAAAAAAAAAAAAAAAAAAAAAAAAACTTGACCGTTCCCCGCCACATTTACAAAGTGTGCATCAAGTCAAATACTTGCATTGTTGGAAATAAAGGGGGGAAATCATAAATTCAGAGTTAAGGGCTATATTGAGAGAAATTATGCAGAAATAAGGATAATGTTACTTTTTTAGGACAATGTTTATGTGCTTAGGCACATAATTTGTTGTTGGAAATAGTAATGTACTGGTTGCCTCCATCAAAACTTATCTACAGAAAATGTAACCTTGGCGCTTTCTTTGCTGAAAGGCAGATAAATGGCTTATGACTCAGTCTTAATTATTGATTGACTAATTTGATTATTAATACATATTATTTGGAAGAAATGTTTGAGCTCATATTGAGGTATTTGACTTTGTGCACACTTTGTAAAGTTATTGAGATACTTCTGAAATTTAAAGGAGACCAATGTGAGTGATCCAGAGTCTCTTGCTAAGAAGAAATATCTGAGCACAGTGTGTAAAGTTGTTGAGATCTCTTCTTATGCCGGGTTCACACCGCAAGCTGCAGCAGAGCGGAAACAGCGCGTTAGCAGCAGTAGGCAGAGCGGAAGCAGCGCGCGGCTATTTTGCTTTCACACACGGCAGCGGAGGCAGCGCGCAACTGAACAGCGGATTTTGGACAGAGTACTGTCAATTGGTTCCAATTAAATCAATTTTGTTTTTTCTTGAAAAGAACAATAATTATACAATTTCACACATTGGTTTTATGTAGCCAACACATGTTTTCTGCTGAACATTCAAATGTATTAGAAGAAAGTGGCAGGCTTTTGAGGTTGCGGTAGAACTGTAAGTACTTTGAGATATTTTAACATAAAATAAATATATATATACATATATATATATATATTTTTTTTATTTATTTATCTGAATTATATTTATTATATTACCTTTTAATATTAGCTCTACCTCCATGAAAAACTATTTTATATGTTGATACACAGAATATCTGACACATGAAATACATACATTACCCATCATAAAAAGCGTATTGATAATTCATAAATGTATACGGCAAACTTCTTAACAGAGACAATGTAAATGAGCAAACTCTCAAAAATAGAAAAAAAGACGCAGATCATAGATGTCTATACTGTAGCTATGTGTGCTAGGCCTATATTAATCTGTCTATGCTATTTTAGTTGTCTATATTGAGTTGTTTGCTCGTGTGCCAGCGAAAGTGTCAAAAACACTATAAAATTACTTACCATCTGCATAAGAGCCGCTGCAGCTTCATCCCATGCTTTTTCCTTCGCCTGCAAGTCTTTGTAAAGTACATTGTGTGGATAATAAAGAACTTGATATTGAAAAAACTCCATGAAAAACTCTTTTATATGTTGATACACAGAATATCTGACACATCAAATACATACATTACCCATCATAAAAAAGCGTATTGATAATTCATAAATGTATACAGGGATGAGACGAGTGTCGTCCATTATTGTCTTTCCAGGTGCACTCTGAAGCCCACCGCCTGTGACACCACGTGCTGTTGTTTATGATTGTCAGCATGATGTCAGCACGACATCCGTTCTTCTGCCAATATATAGGCCTAGTTATAAGAATACGACTACTATTAATAATAATAAATAAATCTCTAAGGCTAAACTAGCAGTATAAATTTATTTAAAGTTGTTTTTTGTATTTCGGCCAAAAAGTTTATTTTTGGATAGAACTGTAAGTACTTTGACAGATTTTGTAATAATAATAATAATAAAAATAATAATAAAAATAGAAAAATATGTGAATTTAAAATATCGTACATTTTTTTTTAATGTAATTTCCTAGAAAACACATTAGATATCATTAATGCAAATTTTGGGGAAAATTACTTTTTCGTGTCAGTACATGTGTATTTTGCCCCATGATCATTGTCCCTTTATCTTCTTTAATATTAATTTTCTTTTCTTTTCCTAACATACTCCAGTTCTTGTTAAAACACCCTAGATGTGCTTATTTTGTGCATTTAGAGCACTTTTTGTGTGAAATCATATTTATTTTGTCCATCAAAGGTGTACTTTCACTTTAACTGAGCGTCAGCAGCGCAGCAAAAATAGACCCAGCGCCGAAACGATCGCATCACTGCTGCTTCTGCTCTGCTCCTGCAACACTCTGCGTGCGGTGTGAACGCTCTCATCTGTTAACATAGGCACCAAGAAAAATACGCTCTGCTTCAGCTCTGCTGCCGCTTGCGGTGTGAACCCGGCGTTAGAGTTAACACTCCTCAGAGTTTTTGTCTCAGGAGACAAGTTTGAGAAGCAGGAGACTCAAGTAAAAATTTCCATTCAGTATTAAGGCAACCTCATTTCTGTCTAGGAGAAATATTTGAAATGGTAAAGAGATCTGTTTTTATTTCTTTTCCATTAAGGTTTAGCTTTCAATATCATTTATCCACACCATTTCAATACATGCATTGTCACATATTTGAAGTTGTTGTTATGTAACAGAGTTTTATTGCACAGAGATTTAACAGAGGAAACCATAACCTATATTTACATACATGCAAAATTTTAATACTAAACAAAGTAAAAAAAAAAAAACAAAAAAAAAAAAACAACCATAGGAAAAATGTGTTGCTCATCTGTTGTTCAATCTCATCTCTTGAGATCAATTTGAGCTTCTCATATTCATATCATTCTGTGATCATTTGTTTCTGATGTTACTTCTCCTAAGAGTCCCTTAGGAGCAAGACATAAGCTAAAAAGAGACACAAGACACCAGTAAGACCAAAGGAGGTTAAACTGAGAAAACCATTTGAGCAATACTTGAGAAGTGGGATAAAAACAGCGGAGATCTCATAATTGTATACCCCTGATCTCAATTATGTCTTAGTTATTTGAAGGAGAATTAAAGAGAACAACATGAGATAAATCTGAGACTTTTATGAGACAAATCTGAGAATTATGAGCCTTAAAAGAGATCTTATTATTGTGTGTCCAACGTCTCTTCCATCTCTTGATTATTTCTCTTTAATGTCTTACTGAAGCTATATATGAGAATGATATCTGAGGTATATTGAGAAAAATACAAGAACAAATTGAGAATGCAATTTAAAGATTAATTATCTTTATTAATTTGAAATAAACTGTAAAAACAATACTCAATATTGAAAAGTTTGAAAACTGTATTTGTGTAACACCAGTACAACACTTTAAGACAAAAAACACTGACCAGCAAGTGGAACGTGGGATACGTGGAACAACAATGTTAGGCTACTCACAAATGAAAAATAGGTGATGGGTGGCCTGGCAGGTGCAAACCAACATGAAAAGATTACAGGGTTTGGTTAGATGCTAACTATAGTAAGGCACACTTGTACCAACTCAGCTCACTCCTCAGATGTAGGTGCTAGAGTGTGGGGACATCACTAGTACAGTACACACACTTCCAGATTGTAAAAATAAAACACTGACTAGCACATGGAACAATAATGTTTGGCTCACACACACATGAAAAAGTACGGTGGCCTGGAGGTGCAAACTAACATTACAAAAATCTGAACACTTTTACAGAGCTTGAGACCCAATTTAAATTTTATAAAACATTTTTACATATCATAAAACAAATTACATTACCATAACACATTTACAAGTCCCGAAACAAATTTAAATTTCAGAAAAACAACATATTACCAAGAACACACTTTTACAAACACCAAGACAAATTTACAAATATCAACTACCGGAGAGGGAATGTACCAACTCCGAGGTTGAACCGGAGGTGAATGGGAGCAGCCAATAGGAGTTGTTGTCGTTGATGGTGTTCATTCTGACCCGATCGGTGCCGTTGCCGGCAGTAGACTACCGTATGTGAATTTGCCCATGGTCATTACCGGTCTGGCGTCCCGTTGCCTACTACTACTAACTATATTAACATATTTACCATGAAAATGAATAAGAAAAATAAAAGAAGGGGTAGAGAGAGAGAGATAGCGGTCCACATAGGACAGGCTATATCAGTGGCCTACTCCTTGGAGCCTGCTCTGGCCCTACATTTGTTCACAAAGGCTTTCTTGAGCTTGGCCTCCTCAATTGGTTCCCAGTCCGGTAGAGTTGCACATCTCAGGACATAAGCTGTAAGACAAGAGCATTAAAATCTGTCATGAGTAATTTGACAAAAAAAAAATTACCACAATAGACCATATACAACTGCACTTCAGGTTAAAAAGGAAATAAACCCGTGAGACGTCCATATTTAAGTTCAGAGAATTGCAAATCAGAAAGTAAGATTTTTTTGGCCAATCATGCATATAAATAAAACAACATGTTATCCTTAAAGGTGCTATAAAAGTGATACTGGATAAAAACTTCATTTCTGTTTTTTTTCTGGTTTTAAAACTTCTATTCTGACAGTTTAGTCAGACAACTCTGAAAATTTAGAACAAATAATTTATAAGCATTGGCAAGCTGAAGCACAGCATCCTTGAGCATGGATGCAGCAGGTTTGGCATCAGGCTCTGACTCAGTAATTTGTTCCCTGAATGATCTGCTTTGCAAGACCAATTACAGGGAATGAAGCAGACGACCCTGCAGGGGATCATGGAAGACAGAGCTCAAAGGTGGATGCTGGGGAGGAGGTGGGTTTGCAAAACCTACATCATAGTCCCTCCAGGATTTCCAACGATGTCGCGATCGCAAACTATTAACGCAAAATTCAACAAAATCCCTGTGAATTTCAGATGCGATTTGCAAATTTGGACCAATCACCGCAACGTTTTCTTTCTGCAAAACGTTGACCAATCATTGCGGTCTCCTTTGCAAAGGGCGTTGTCATACGTCAGCAAACTCACTTCCTGGTTTTGTTCAGAAGACGCCGCATGACATGTATGTGTGCTACCAATGTCTCACATTTGCTTTTACAAAAATAACAGCAAAAGGCGGGTGTGAAAAACAGTCTCCAGGGGGCTATTGCACAGAAGTAGATATTGAACAAATTCACAGGATAACTGAGAAAAAAGCGAGGCTGGACCAAGGTTCTAGTATGTGCATCTAGGTAACTTTAAATAGTAATAGTGCTTAACTGAACATTCATCCAATTATGGCACCTATTGTATTTTAATACAGGCTGATAAACAATAAGATAAAAAACTACCTGCTGCTGAGTGAACAGAAAAGGCCCCGATGTAATCAATCCTGGCTGTTAGCCTGGTCTGGAGCAGGCTGCTGCTGCACAGAAATAAATCTCCATGGTAAACTAAGGTGCCTCTGCTTTTGTGCAAACAAGTCAAAGACTAAATTCATCCAGGATAACTGGAAAATCCCAGCTTAATCCCTTATCTAGTTTGGTGCAATACCCCCCAGGTGTTTCTTTACGAAAAGCGGGGGGTAACTCGTTTTGAAAGATGTGCAAAGATAGTTGTCAAACATAAACAGAAAATCGACAATTAAAAAACACTTTGCAACGACTACATATACGCGGAGGAATTCAGTTAGTTTGTCAGTTATAAATCATCAAAATTAAACCGAAATAAAACACTTGATATATATCAGTCTGTGTGGAATGAATGTCTATCCATTATACAAGTTTAACTTTTGAATGGACATTACTGATATAAATACTAAATGTTTTTGATGATATTCTAATTATATGACCAGCACCTGTATATCACAAACTAAAGGAAAGTGAAAAAAAATACAAAAACGCATAATATGGCGCACTTGTTAGGTAAATATCTATCTTACCTTTGCAGTTTTAACCTATAAAAAAAACAAATTGCCAACTTTCATTCACAACTTTTTAGCAAAACCTGCCTGCAATATTAGGCATTTTAGCCCCAACACTCACAAAAAAAGCCCCCGCGAACATCCTGGAGGGCTATAATGGGTGCACAGGCAGCAGCAAGATGTATGCAGGCAGCAAAGACAGCAGAGGCAGGTAAGTAGCCAACGGCTAGCAGAAGCATAGCCAGGGATTAGGAAGGTAAGCTTGTGGGGGGTGGGTTTAAATACCATGGCCTATTTGGATGAGGAGTGGTACATTGTGACTGAATCAGCGTTGAGTTGTCATGCCAGAAGTTTAGTTTTTGCAGACTTTGCATCAATCATTGCTACACTGTTCCATTATTGCGATATAATCATTGGCCCACTATCCTGGCCTAAAAACACACGGGAGCACTAAATTTTGAAAAAAAACTTACGTTAGGATTCCGTCAACTATTTTTTCCGGGTCAAGGACTGGCTTTCCTTCCTTTTCCTGAGGGGTTGTTGCAAGGGGCGACCAAAGGGCACTGCATTTGACACTCCTCAAAAAGTGAAGTAAATGACTCAAAAAGGATGCAGAAACTCGCACGCATTGCAATTTGGTTTGTGGATGGAGTTAATGGTTTTTTGATCGTTTCCAGTTTTTCACTCTGGACACGAACAGTGCTTTTAGGACACTTTTTGTTCCAATCTGGACCTCTTGGGTTGGACAAACTTTTTCCACATGGTCGTTTTTTCGCTAACCAGCACGCGGCACCACCATCTGCCCCCTGGCTTGTCCTTAATGTACTCAGTGAACATCGCTCTAAACTCAGGGCTGCAGAGAGAGAAATGGCTTAAATCAAGAAAACTCTACCGACCTTCTAAGTGTGTATCAGTCTCTCCGGCTCTTCCTTCTCTGCAAAAAAGTCTTCACTGCCTAAAACATCATACTACCAATGACAAACTTAACAACTGTTGTGACGCCTCGGGACACTCTTCAAAACCTTCTCTTTCTTCTTAATCCGCCTCCACCTCCTCCTCAATCGACTCTTAACAGCTGATGACTTTTGCAGTTTTTCTCACAAAAATAAGACAGAACCATGCAGTGTGACCAGTTCTCCACACCGCAGACTGAGGATAACTTCACCAAACGACTAATGCTCACTCTCCCTTACCTCCTCCTGGTCTCTCCACTCACATGAGGACGGACGGCCCAAACCTTTTTATTGGTCCAGTCATCCTACTACTTGCCAGATCACTGGGGATCCGATCCCGGGCGCTCACCTCCTTCAAGCGATTTCTTCTTCAGTCATACCTGACATTATAAATTAATCACAGGTATCCAACTTCCTCCTTCACTGTCTGGAAAATCTCCCCTCAGGAACAATTAAGCAGGCCTCGGGTAAGCCCAGAGAACTGAAGAAAACCATCTCTAAATCCAGAACGTACTTCTAGAAAACTACAGACACGTTATCACTGCTTCTTGACCATTCATTGGCAAAGACACTCGAGCGAGCTGTGTTCAACCAGCTCTCTATCTATGGTTTTTCTTGTAGCAGGACGACCTCCTGGACAGCACCCAATCTGGCTTCAGAAAGCTGCCCACTCAACTGAGACTGCCCTTGCTCTCGGTTACTGAAACGCCCTGCGAACTGGCAAGAGCAGCTTCCAAATTCCTCATTACTTCATTTTGCTGGACCTGTCTGCTGCTTTTGACACCGTTAATCACCAGATTCTCCTATCCACCCTCAGAAAGGATGGGCATCTCTGGACCACACTCCAGTGGCTTAAACTCCTTACTGTCTGATAGATGCTTCATGGTGTCTTAGAGGGGTGAAGTTTCTAAGTCACCACAACAACTTGCTACTCGGGGTTCCTCAAGGCTCAGTACTTGGACCGCTTCTCTTCATCTCCATCTACCATGACGTCTATTAGGATCTGTCATTCAGAAGCCAATGGCTTTTCTTATCACTGCTACGTTGATGACACTCAAAAACTCTAATTCTCATTCCAACCAGATGACCCCGACGGTAAGTTGCTCTGCATTTTCAGCCTAGTCTGAGTGAATTGTCTAGCTGAATGAATTGACCATTCACCTTCAGCTAAACCTTACTAAGACTGAACTGCTGGTGGTTCCAGCTAACCCGATCGTTTCATCACAAACTTCTCTATACAGCTGGATTCATCGTCACCCTAAAGAGCTCCTTCCAGGACACCAGAAACCTAGGAGTTGTGAAGGATCATCAGTTAAGCTTCACAGACCATATTGCTACAACGACCCGTCCTGTAGATATTTGCCTTATTTCAACATTAGGAAGAATGAAGACCCTTTCCTGTCAGAGCAATTCCACCCAACTTCTTGTCCAAGCTCTGGTTCTCTCCAGACTGGACTATTGCAATGCTCTCCTGGCGGGCCTTCCTGCATGTACTATCAAGCCTCTACAACTGATCCAGAATGCAGCAGCGAGGGTTGTCCCTCAAGTGAGTCGAAAACAGCCCATGTTACTCCTCTCCTCATCAGGTTACACTGGCTACCAAAGGGTAGCCGCTCGCATCAAATTCAAGGTACTGATGCTTGCCTCCAAAAACGAGACCACTGGGCACGGGCGCCAACTTAACCTAAACTCACTAATTCAATCTTAATGCAACCCTCCAGAAGTTTTCGCTCTGCAAGTGAACGACGCCTTGTGTTGCCATCCCTAAAGAGGTTGCAAAAACCACGTCTCAGATGGACTTTTTCCTGGACTGCTCCCAGCTGGTGGAATGACCTTCCCGATCTCAATTCGAACAGCTGAGTCTTTTACTCATTTTCAAAAAAAACATCTAAAAGAACTCATCTTTTTTTCGCCTGCACTTAACCAACTAATACTAGTACTTACCTTTTTTCTTTTTCTATCATATTCCCAAAAAAAATAAAAATAAAATAAAAACCCTGCCTACGTGTTCGGTACTAGACTAACTGAGACTTGTCATAGCACTTGTATAAAAAAAAAAAGAATACCGTTGTTGTTCTCGTTGATCTGATTGTTTCTACTGTTCTCATTTTGTAAGTCGCTTGGATAAAAGCGTCTGCTAAATGATTAAATGTAATGTAAATGATTCATGGCAGCCAGGCGGAATGATGAGATGAATATGCCGCTGCCCAGGAAACAGCTCCTGCTGGCCTGATGGTGGGAAGCTGGGCTGCCACAGTCTCTCCTCGCCAATTTAAGTCGCTCTCTGACCCTGGCCTGGATCTGAAAGGGAACAAAATAGTACAAACAAATAACAGGAGTAGAAAATACCAAGCTACTCTTTAAAAATGGTTAAAGAGCTTTAATGTCAGGTAAGTTTATTTTTGAACATAATTAAAACATGCCTAGATAACCTTGCATAGCGTAACAACACCACAAGGAAAAAAAATATTTAGAAGAGAGGGACACTTTGGAATATGTCCTGTGGGTAGGTATATAGAATGAACACTTGAGGGATCATTAATAAAACCAAGGCTTGACAACAAACCATAATAAAAAAAAAAATCTTAATCCTTGTCACAAGAAAACATTTCCATTTCATTTTTTTTTTTTCTTGTCATTTTATTTGTTCAAGCCTTGATTATATTGAATTACGAGCTGATGTCCTGTGTTAATTCTAAACATCTATCTTCCAATGAATGTATACCCCGGAGTATTCCCCTTTTCCAACAGCTGATGGGGTATTGCACTTATGGGACCAAATAGATGCATATACAGTAGCTTGTTCGTGTGGGTGTCATGTCTTTCTACATTGGCCTGAAGAAGGCCTATGTAAGGCCAAACATATAGGCATGTTTTAATATGTCCCCAAGACTTAAGTAGCCCACCATTAACTAGTGTGTCCCCTACAAAGGCTTTACTTGGGTGGCAATTTCGCCGCCCAAGAAAGGATGAAACAAGAACTCAAAACTAAACAATACTGCTGCACTAAATTTAAATTAATATTGAGGAAAAAGGAGTGAAAATGGATTTTACTTAAAATTGTAACCAGTTCAGATTAATTTGATCACCTTTAGCCCATTTACGCACTTTTCATTAAAACTATCACAATAATAATTAATAATAATGGAATTTGTTGTGTGTCTGTTAAATTATGTTCATACAACGATACATACATACATATTATTGCTATAATTTAATTGTTGTAAGTGTTATTTCAAATTTGCTAACAATATCAAGGATTATGTCAATAAATAAGCTTAGTTTTATAAACGCCTTCCCATACCATTTATACTTTTTAAACGCCCACAACCCACTTTTTCTGCCTCTTTTGTCCTAGGATAGTTCAAACAGTGTTGGTGTTCAAGGCCCAATCACTAATATAGTGGTACAAACAATTAACATCACGAATGGAATTAGCAATTAGAAAATGTACTTGCCTATTCTCGAGATGACGTCATTCATCGATCCTTCTCTTTTTCCCTGTAGGATTCTTTCAAACTCCCCCTTACAATCCTGATATGGTGTCCATGCATTTTCTTGCGGGCTGGTCTGCATGGGGCCTCTGCCAGGTGATGGGACCAGAGGTGTTGAGGCTGTACGGTGATGGCTGGCTGCACATGGCCTCCACCAGGTGATGGACCAGAGGTGTTGAGGCTGTACGGTGATGGGCCTGGCTGCATGGCCTCCCACCAGGTGATGGACCAGAGGTGTTGAGGCTGTACGGTGATGGGCTGGCTGCATGGCCTCCACCAGGTGATGGACCAGAAGTGTTGATGCTGTACGGGTGATGGGCTGGCTGCATGGCCTCCACCAGTGATGGACCAGAGGTGTTGAGGCTGTACGGGTGATGGGCTGGCTGCATGGCCTCCACCAGGTGATGGACCAGAGGTGTTGTGGTACGGTGATGGGCTGGGTGTATGGCCTCCACCAGGTGATGGACCAGAGGTGTTGAGGCTGTATAACGGTGAGCTTGCTGCATGGCCTCCGCCAGGTGATGGACCAGAGGTGTGGAGGCTGTACGGTGATGGGCTGGGTGCATGGCCTCCACCAGGTGATGGACCAGAGGGAGGTGATGTCATACAGTGATGGACTGGTGTGTATGGCCTCTGCCAGGTGATGGACCAGAGGTGTTGGAGGGTCTGTACGGTGATTGGGCTTGGGTGTATTGGGCCTCCACCAGGTGAGGGACCAGAGGTGTGTGAGGTCATACAGTGATGGACTGGGTGTATGGCCTCCACCAGGTGATGGACCAGGGGTGTTGAGGCTGTACAGTGATGGGCTGGGTGTATGGCCTCGTAAGGGTGATGGACCAATGGTGTTGAGGCTGTACGCTGATGGGCTGGCTGCATGGCCTCTACCAGGTGATGGACCAGAGGTGTTGAGGCTGTACGCTGATGGGCTGGCTGCATGGCCTCCACCAGGTGATGGACCAGAGGTGTTGAGGCTGTACGGTGATGGGCTGGGTGTATGGCCTCTGTAGGGTGATGGACCATGGTCCCCCCCTTTGGCAGAGCTATAATAAAATTACATGGAACCAGAGATGACATTTCTGTAAACACAAATTACCCAGAAGAGCTAATAACCAATAACTACAAAGAACTGACTGGCATAGACATAAATGAAGGGTAGATGCTGCCTTGACAACTGGGGCTGTCTACTCTTTTTTTATGTATATGATGGCCAGTACCAATAATGAAAATAAATGTACTATGACCAAAATCTGCCATATTTATAATCATTTTATACTTTAAAAACATAAAACATTTCAATACTGGAAATAGCTGATCAACAAGATCACAATATGTTGTGACATGTGAGCTCGTAAAAAGATGAACGTTAACGATTCTGATCATTAAGCAAAAATAATAGTCAAAATAATTTTCATCAGGGCCCACGAGTCATTCACATACTATTTACTGAAATACAGTAATGGGCTCTACGCACAGCTCCACTACTTCCTGAATTTAAGACAGCTCCTTTGTTTCCTGTCTTATTGGACAAACTGATTAATCCACTTGTGTCTGACCATTGTGACTCAGACACACGTGGATTAATCAGTTTGTCCAATAATGTAAGGCAGGAAATAAAAGAGCAGCCTTAAGTTCAGGAAGTAGTGGAGCTGTGCATATAGCCTATTCTATTATCATAGATTGGATAACAAAGTTATCCTAATGCTGTTTTTTTTGGTTTTGAACTTTGCCAAATCTGATCGGATAATGATAAAAAGTGTTGAACTCATGGGCCCAGGCGATTATGTAATAATTATGACAAACCTACCCATCGGGTGGTGGTCCAGCTGTGTTGCGGCCTGTTGCATGTCCCCCGTCAGGTGATGGATTCAGCGATGGGATTTTCTCGCCATGCTCAGACAGTGGGCTCCTATCTATTATAATGGTGTCAGACCCTGACGTTATGTCTGATGGCTCATCGCCTTTTAACATATTTAAAAAGGACTCCTGTGGAGTTGGGTGGCCTTTTGGCAGCTTAGCCTGATCTTCCCCTGAAATATATTCAACAGTGGCCTTATAAAATTTACCATCTGACCACTTTGCTAAAACAGGGTCTCCTGATCTAAGATCTTGCAGCTGCACAGGAGCCTCATCTCTTGCCAAAATGTCAGATCCTTTAAAGATTTTGCCGGTATAACCATCCTCCCATCTGACAAATGCAACACACCCTGAGAGAGAGAGAGAGAGAGAGAGAAGAGAGAGAGAGAGGAGAGAGAGAGAATGTTTAATTCTATTTTGGCCACAACAATTTAGACTGGTATTTTTAGGACATTATTTGGACAATAATGTTATGATTATTACCCCCGTATATAACAGAAACTATTACGTTAATACTTACCAGATTGCTCATTTGGGGGAGGGGAGCCCATCACCTTCATATTCTGAACCCGAACCCTCATCCTCTCCATCACCCAGCACTCCTCCATCCTCAAAACTAAAATGTAAAATACATTTTAGATCATTAACGCTAAGTATAATATAAATAGACACTATTTTAACCTAATTCACTTCATATCTTTGAGGCAAGAATGGTATCAAAATGAGCAAAAATCAAATCAAATTATTTTCCTAATTGATTGTTAGTTTTATAACCTATAAAACCACCAAGATTAAAAATAATTTAAAGATCATGAACCATGATAGCATCCCTATTCTTGGGTGAGCTTTTGCAGAAAATCTGCTCACAACATACGGACTCGTGACACAATATTTATGAACTTGCAGATCTGAAATTTCAGAGATATTTAGCTAGTGTAGAGCAAAAATAGGAGGGCGAGTCCAGTCAACTAAGTCAAATTTAAATTTAATTAAATCGTGACCTTTATTTTTTTTAAATCAAAGTCAAATCAAATCATGGTTTTCACAAGAATTGCCACACCCTAGAATTTCACAGTCAAAGAAAATGAATAAAATAAATGAACATCTGGTAACATGTAGGCTAATCAATATTTCAATTAGATATTCACAAGTGTACTGCTCGTGGATCTTAATAGGCTCTATGCACAGCTTCACTACTTCCTGAACTTCAGTCAGCTCCTTGGTTTCCTATCTTCTATTATTGGACAAACTGATTAATTCAGGAGTGTGTCGGATTAGTGTTTCTGTGACTACATAGGTCAGGCACACCTGGATTAATCAATCAGTCTGTCCAATTATAGCAGACAGGAACGGAATGGTATTCCACACTGAGTTGTTGGCAGCCACCACAGGTGGATCTTAATTAGGAAGCTGAGCACATACTGAGCGGACTGGGCGAAACGGAATGGTATTCCACACTGAGTTGTTGGCAGCCACCACAGGTGGATCTTAATTAGCTAGGGCGAATTCATGTTACTCTCTTCAATGCATCGAATAAAACAAAAAATAATTTTATCACACACATTTAGGGCTGGGATAAACGATTATTTTTTAAACGATTAATCTAGCGATTATTTTTTCGATGCATCGATTAATCTGACGATTAATTTTTTCAGACCAATTCGATTTCGATTATCTCCCCATTAATTGACTACTGACAATTTATACATGTTGATTTACCTATCTGAATGAAAAAAAACATGAATTCCTTAACATTGCAATATATGTTTATTGCTCTTAAAATTACAAAATAAAAGACTGACTAAGAATGCATTACTTTGCACTTGTATAGAGATAGCATTCAATAAAACCTTGAAGCCTTGAAAACACATAGCTTACTGAAACAAGCTTACTGAACATTACTGAAAAAAAAGTTCTTTCAGATGAAAATAACAACTACTTGATGTCTAGCATTCAATAAAAAAGGTCACCCAAAATACATGTTTAGAGCAATTGAAAGAATACAGTAACCAATGTAAACTTGAGGGCTTTAAGCTAATACAGAGAGTGCTTTTACAAAAAAATAAATAAAAAAAAATTACCAGTGAGAGCCAGCAGCCTGTCATGGAGAAAAAAAAATCTCCGAATGCTCCACGTGAAAACGTTCCGCCCTTTTTCTATCGTGTCTAATGATTTTGGTTAATATGCACGAGGGAGAGAGAGCTCGTGTTGTTTGAAGTCTTCTACATCACCCACCGATCAAACTCTCTCTCGTACGCGCCCTGTCAGGCGCAGCAGTCATTCTATTCTACATCACTCACCGATCAAATAAGGACATAACATCTACCAAAAAAAAGATCAAATAACAAAAAACACAAGATTGGTTACGTTTCAAACAATGTTGATCCGGCCATCGCGTATATTAAGCGCACATAAGGTAAACGTTTTGCAAACGTTTTTTAGAGAAATAAAAACAGGTCGACGAATTGATGCTCATATTTTGCGTCGACATATTTTTTGCGTCGACGTCATCGATGACCTCGACGCGTTGTCCCAGCCCTACATATTGGGTTTTGTGCGTTGCGGCCCGTTCCATAAGCTCCAGTCCCGAGCGTAACATGAACCCGCCCTAGCAAATTAAGATCAACCTGCCGCAGCTGCCACCAACTCAGCGTGCGACACCATCCTGTTTCTCCCAGTCCGGTCATTAATATGAGCTCAGCTTCCCCAATTAAGATCCACCGATCGCCAGTTCTCAAACTGTTTTCATTTCAAGGACCCCCAGTTTGATATGCAACGTAGAACCTAACATTAGCCGTTAGCTAACGTTAACATTAGCTAACTTAGCCAACCATCCCATTTTCGACGGGCTGAATACAGTTCGGAGTTTCTTTGTCAATTACTTGTTGGACAGACACCTAATTACCTAATCCCCACCTTCCATTATTATGATAATGTCAAAAGAATTTCATTCTTACCTCTTCGGCGTGGCAGGGGGCAAAGCCAACAGGTGCAGCAGCAGTGACCAACGCACTTCTCTCATCCCAGCGAAATTACGAATTGGCGCCAAGACCCGCCCTCCAATCTTCTTCTTCTATTTTTATCTGGCGGTTGACAACTTGTTGTTGTATTACCGCCACCGCTCTGGAGTATACCCACAGATTATATTTCCTTTAATTATACTATTAAATTCTTTTTAAAAGCCCTGTATTCTTTAAAAAAGATAACAAAAATTTTATTTGTTCAGGTCCTATCCCCTGACCAATCCGCTATCCTAACCTTAACCACTCGAGGTGAAAAGTCTAATCAATCGTGAGCCATGCAATGAGCTGCTTCGTAGGGCGGGTCTTGGCGCTACCGTTCAGCTTCTTCTTCTTTTTTCGGCGGTTACTGCACTGCCCGCTGTGGAGTGTGGGGCAGAAATGGCTCGAGTTTGGAAGAAACAGCAAAGCTCTCTGTAAAGGATAATGACTAACGGTAAGTAATAGTAGTGGTAATAGTAATAACGGACACTTTTATCACACAAGAGGTAGGATTCTTGGAGTAACGTCACCGCATTGCGAATGCCACATTCAAGGGGCTACCACTAGCTATGCTAACGTTACTTAGCTACACCTAGCTAACAGGCCTACTGTAAATGTTTGTCTACAGAACTCCAGTCTGTCTATCACCAGACCAAGTTCAAGAATCAAATCGCCGGCAGAGAGGGCAGGGTTTACCCAGACTAGCAGAACTCTATTCTTTATTAAAATAATTACAACTCGCTATATATATCTATGGTTACAAATCTCCTAGACTTCAGACTCTTCAGAAATGTCAAAACATATGAGAAATACACGTGTGTATTTGTGGAATTATTTGGCACAAAACATGTCTTAGTGACATTGAAACTCTGGTATTCATTCAATGGTGATCATAAGCCGAGCTGTATTTGTTCTTGATCATTTATATTTCATGCTACTACATAATTAATAGATTATTTATAAAAATATCAGGAGATATAATTTACATGAGTTAGTAATACAAATAACTTGCATTAAATTTACATTTTGGTGATCAATTGATCATCAATGATCAATACTTTTGGTACTTAAAGAATATGATGTTAATAATTAGTTTGTAGTTTGACTTAAGATTTTGAAATTGTGGTACATAACAGTGCAGTAGCCGAATATTAATAAAACAGCTCTATATTATTTCTGATACCAGTTATTGCTATTATTATTGTTAAAATGACCGTAGTCTCCCTGTTTCCCCCTGCTGTTCAGTAAACAGAAAATGCATTTTCGAGATATTCATTTTATCCAATTAGGAGAGAGAATTCATGCAGGATGAAGAATAAACAAGTGAAAGTAGAAGTGATAAAATAAGAGAAACTTTATCTATCGTAGGGGGAAATCAAAAAGAGAAACAAAATCTACACTATCTAAAAAACAAAATTCATTCCATCAACGAAAATTGACACTTTCTAAGAAATGTATTTCTGTTTACTAAAGAGCTGATTAGATGTAAACCTCTGTTACTGAATAAACGCTTCATCAGAATATAGAGTTTTACTTTTACAAAAAGTTCCACTGTATATTCCATCAACTTGGGTCTGTATTTATATAGTATTGGAGTGTCAAAATGACCAGACGAAAACCTGGAAAACGATGGAGAAGGACTGGTAATGAAGAAGACCCAAATAAACGACCAAGACGGGCTGCACAATTGATGAGTAGCCTGGCATAGTTGTGTTGCAGTAAATTTGCAGCAGATAGGATATTTAATGCCTTATTTTCCTCCCTGCAGTCATCCCTCCCTGCAGCCGCCAGTGTTCATGTGGAGACTGATCAGCAATATTTAGGTAACTTTTGAAATGTGTTGGTGTGTGTTTAATGTTCAAAAGCCACACCCAGTCCCATGTGCAGAGGAGAGAGAGATCCTGAACAGAATTAGTTCTGATCAAGAATCACAGGCCCTGTAAATAGATAGATTAGTAGATAGAATGCAGTCTACAGTTGGTCAAACCAAGCATGGCAAAATAGCTTTCTCTGAGTTTAATAAAAGAATTCTCACCCGAAATCTGTTTCTAGCAACAAATCAAAAAAACATAAGAAAACCAAAAAATGTAATTTAAGCAAAATGAGACTCTAATATTGATCTAGAAAAAAGGTGTGAACCACTGATGTGTCCTCTTGTCTGTGTCAGGAGGTAGCAGCAGCGGAACACAGCAGGGGGGGGGTGCCTCCTGGAGGAACCCAAAACGCTGCACTTCAAGGGGAACACGCCCAACATCCAGGTGTCCATGCAGGATGTACCGCACTCACTCTCGGACATCAAGTCTCTCACCACCTGCCAGGTACACACACCCTGTCTGTCTGTCTGTCTGTAATGATGTACAGTATATTTTGTCACTGAGCAGGGGTCTCATTTATAAAGCGTGCGTACGCACAAAAAAGGCCTAAAAACATGCATACGCCACATTCTACCCACAACTATTGATATATAAAACAAACTTGACGGGATAATTTGCGCACCTGCACGCAAACTCTGACCCATGCGTACGAACGTTTTGGAGACGGCGCAGTTTGGCGACACCGATGGTGAGCTGGAGTTAAATGTCTTTTTGGTCACTTTTAGGCAGAAAATCAAAGAAAATTATACAGCTACAGAAAGATAATACAAATATAATTTCACTCACCAAGCATATCACTTGAAGCAAATATCCATCCATTCTTAAATGTCCGCGTCAGCGAGCGCGTTGGGCCGTTTAGTGAAACTGACGCATAATATAGCCTGACGTAAAACCGTAAATCTTCATTATGAGTAGTAATCATAAATAGGCTACAGTGCATGTTCACAATAACAGTTTAAATAAATAAATTAATAATTTACTAAACTATATGTTTTACTTCTAATATTAAACATTTAGATTGAACCATTCTCATTGGAGTTAAACACTTAAAATAGGCCTACATGAAATCATTACATCGCCAGACAAGTTCATTTGATCTTGGTCTGTAGAGAGAGAAATAATCTGCGAACATAGATTGAAATGCACATAATCTTAGAATAATTTCTTAATGCGCATGTGAACGCCATCAGAGTTTATCACAGGTTCGCATTAAAGTCTGTGTAGAGAGAACGGTGTCATCTTAGCGGCCCCTAATTTAATAACTAATGAATGTTGCGACGGAAGTGAAGTAATCACAACTAACTTTAGCTAGAAAAAGCTAGATAAATAGCTAGATAATACCAAGTATTATCCATTTGTCTCTGTAAAGCTGCTTTGAAACAGCCTACACTGTTAAAAGCGCTATATAAATGAAGATGACTTGACTTGACAAAAATTTAAATATTCAATAAATAGAAATATTTGTTGTGGATGTAATGCTTTTGAACACTTTTCTTCTGGCATGCTGTGCTTTAATGTTTTAACTATAATTGCTTATCATGATAGCTGAATATTAAATGAATAGATGAATAATTGTCTGAGAAAATAGCTTCGTGCAAATAATGCACAACATGGTCTAAATCTGTTTCAATTAAAAATACGATTTAGCCCGTGGAAAAGATTGAGAAAAATAAATGTATTTTACACTATTTCATTTATTTATTTAAAAAAAAGGCAAACTAAATTATTTTTATTAATGTGACGTGACGCACATCCATATTTCATATTGACTAATGTCTTGTAGCCTACCTACCGGTAAACATGTTAGATGATCACGTGGATGAATAATCATATGCAAATGATATGCAGATGAGGATATGCATAGTAAATCTAGGCATTGTAAGCTCCTTATATGGTTATTTCGGGGAGGAGACGCATGTGCGCACAATCTTCCGCTGACTGGGATTTATAAAGTGAATGTTGCGCAGGTTCTGGCGTACGCACGGTTTTATAAGTCTGAATATTTTTTTTTGCGCACGCCATTTTTGGCTTTCAGGCGCACGTACACTTTTAGTAAGGATCCTACGCACAGTTTTATAAATGAGACCCCAGATCCTGCTAAAATATGACACAATAATCTGAGTGTAAGAAAGTGATATACAGGTTGAGAGGATATAGGTTTTGTGTTGTGACAAGATGTTTTTTGACCCTTAATGATTTTTATTCTATTTAATTACCAGCACAAGGTAGCGTGGCACAAGAGAGTATTTCAACTGTTAACTCTGTCGAAGAAAATGAAGAACCATCTTCCAGATCAGCCTTCAGAGATCCTCCTGATGACCTAACAACTGAACTAGATGGCAATGCTGAGTATGATCCATCTCAATTATTTGAGGAAGCTCTCCCTGATGTGGGGGATAGGGCTGGACAATATATCGAACGATATGATCATGCGCATCTCATCAGTAAAGCCGAGGACTGTGCAGAAGAGTCAAATTTCAAGGACACAGCACACAAACCATTATATGACAATGCATCAATAACTGTTGCAGAGAGCCTTCTGATCATCATGGCTTACGTAAACTGTCATAAAGTAACTGATAAGGCCCTTAGTGATTTGCTTAAAATGTTTAAGTTGGTTTGTCCTGATAGTCTGAATACAGACTGCTTAAACAGTGTACAGAAGTTAAAAGACTTTTTTTTTCTCACATGCTGCATCATCTCCTATTGTATTGCATAAATATTGCAGTACTTGTTTTGGGTCATTAGAAGGTGAACAATTACAATGTCTATCTTGTGGGACCAGTGTGTCAGAAGAAAGATCCTCATCCTTCATAGAGGTTCCAATTGATGCTCAAATAAGGTCATTGTTTCTCAAGCCAGGTTTTCAGGAGAAACTTAACTTTAGATTAAGCAGGAAGAAGACAGATCCTAACAACATTGAAGATATATATGATGCAGAAATTTACAAACAGCTTCTGTAGATGGGGGTGGTCCTCTTAGTGACCCTAAAAACATCTCACTTACTTGGAACACAGATGGGGTACCTATTTTCAAATCGTCCAAGTTTTCAGTGTGCCCTTTTTATTGTATCATCAATGAACTGAGTTTCATGGAACGCACAAAAAGAGAGAGATATAATATTTGCTGGACTTTGGTATGGGGACTCAAACCCATCCATGGTTACATTCCTTAGACCACTAGGTGACACACTGAGTAAACTTGCAGATGATGGAATTCTTGTGCAACCTGCAGAGTTGACATCTGAACCTTTTGTGTGTAAAGTGCTCACCATTGCTGGAACATGCGACTTACCTGCTAAAGCATTAGTCCTTAATTCAATACAATGGGAAATTTGGATGTCATAAATGTGAGCAGCCAGGAGAGACTGTAAAGACAGGGGAAAGGGGACATGTTCATGCATTTCCATACCAACATAGAGATCCAAAAGGCCCACTGCGCACAAATGAAAAGTTTGCTCTGGATATGAAAATCTCAAATGAGACCAAAACCCCCGTTAAAGGGGTGAAGGGTCCCTGTTGGCTTAGCAAACTTAAATGTTATAACCTTATCAAAGGCACTGCCATAGATTACATGCACTCAGTCCTTCTTGGAGTGATGCGCCTTCTGATGGTTCTGTGGTTTTCTCCAGAGTTTTTCTCGTCAGCCCTTCAGCATGGCAAAAAATGCAAAGGAAATTGACAGGCGATTTCAGGATATCTCTCCTCCATCCTCCACTCGATATCCTCGATTAGTGACATCTCACAGAATGTTTTTTAAAGCATCAGAATATCGGGATATTTTGATCTTCTATGGACCTGTTGTTTTTCCGTGGAATTCTTGCAACACTGTACTACAAGCACTTCCTTCTACTAAGTGAATTGTTCCCAAATGGCTAATCTATATGGTGAGCGGTACGAAACTGCAAATGTACACCTTCCATTTCAACTACAATTTTGTTCCCAAATGGCTAATCTATATGGTGAGCGGTACGAAACTGCAAATGTACACCTTCTTGTGCACCTAGCAGACAGTGTGAAGGCCCTTGGTCCATTATGGACTCATTCGTGTTTCCATTTTGAGGACAAGATGGCTATTTTGTTAAGGCTCATACATGGCACTCAAAATATACCTATGCAGATGGTCCATGCAGTCAAACTTGTGCAGTCTATTCCTGTTATTTCACAAACCATAAAACCAGGGAATGCCATAGCTGAATTTTACACACGGATGACTAAAGATGATAGTTTCTGTCAGGAAAACAATGATTTGTCTAGGACCAAACTATATGGAGCATCTAGTGAACTTCAACTGGACACAGTTCAACTCTCTACATTGGAAAGACATACTGGTCATTGCATCAGTTCTAAAAACAGTAAGGATCTTTTCACAGGGCACAAGTTAAGAGAAATTATCTCACATCAAAACACTATGGGAAAGGCAATAGAAGAAACAACTTTACAGTCGTTTTTTCTAGTGATGGACAAAGAAAGTATGGACAGATTGAGTACTTCTTTACCTCATAACATTCATATGCCAAATGGGCCCTTGTTCATGAATTCAAAGTTGCTGGTTTTTCTTTGCTGCATGATAGTATAACAAATGGTACATGCAGTCATGTTGTTCCCCTATTGGAAACCTCTGTTAATACAGTAGTTTCCTTGGATCATATATTGGGTAAAGTTGTTTTCTTTGACTTGACATCTATGCCTGGCATTGTTTTTGTAGCTAATTTCCCAAACACACTTGAAAAGTTTTAACCCCTTAATATTGGGTTTATACTGGATGCAACAGTGGGTCATGGTCAGGGTGTGTGGTGGCAAGATGAATTGCCTCTATTGTATTATCAGGGTGCTTGAATGAATTGAATTAAAACAGCATGTGCTCTATTATGTGTTACACACTCTTTTACTGCTCTATACAATAGAGCTTTGCTGTGAATTCTGTCAAAACAGCACAATGTCAGCATTTAGAAAGTTCACAAAGGTGTCTTTTGAGCACATCATGGCTTATGTTTTGATGGGTTACGTTTTGGAACTCAAAATTGTAATTAATGAATTGTATGGCTTGTGTCAGAAATCAACACATTTTGTAAGTTGAACATTATGTAAACCATCTTAAATTATTTGCCTGAATTGATTACTTCTTTTCTTAAATTTTGCGCTGAGATAAATTGAGATGTGATTGAGCTATAATATTAAATAATGTCTCATATTGAGACTAATTTGAGAGCTTGCACTACTCTATTTTTTCTTTTTCCCGAAACACTAGAAAGAGACAACTGTAAGAGAATCTGAGAACTCAAATAGTGAGCAGTACGAGACATATTTCTCCCTGAGATATAACTGAGATCAAATTGAGACATATTTGAAAGCGGCACAGTATATGTCTCATTTTTTCTCTTAGTTGAGATCAGGAAAAGAGACAGCTGTGAGAGAATTTAGAGAACTTGCACTGTGCTCAATGTGAGACTTAATTCTCAGGAGAGACATTTGAGAAGAATGAGAAAACAGACACTTTGGTCTCAATTAGTGCTCTGGGTGTGTTCGTACTGCACTATGATCAGAAACAGGAGCTCACACACTGCATGACTTCACAATGGGGTCGTACACTAGTGTTACATTTTGTTAAAAAAGGTTTTGCTCTTATACTAAATATCTTGCACTTGTAAGTCCTTTATAGTGTGTTTGGAAAATGTGGTGTATACATTGCTGGACAATGAAGATAAATTTAAACATTTAAACTAGTAACCCTTGATATTCTCAAAAGTTTAATGCTGAAGAAAAACCTGATATCTCAATGAGACATATAAGAGAATCAGCTCTTAGTATCCTGATTCTGATATTCTAGGTACAGTAAATGATACTTGTTATACAAGTCAAAGCCTACTAATCAAGTATTTTGAAAAAAAAAAAAAGCTGTCTCAGGAATGTTCATGTTCAATGTTTTTTGAGCAATTGTTTCCTTTTTTGCCCTCAAACAGATCATTGCAGATTGCTTGTATAAGGTCCTCCATATGAGCCGACAATGCAGGATGAAAAGTTTTGCTTGCTTAACACGACCTGTCCAGCCTTTGCCTGCCATCATGTCTTCCACATTGACTCTTTTTTTGAGCCCTGTCGAATGCTCTGGAAGATCTCCTGACACACTGATTGTTATCAACAAAAACAATAGGGTATAGATTTTCAATTTCTAAACAAAATTGTCATACATATACCTGTATTTCAGAATCACTGAAAAGAGAAAACTTCTTGTCGTTTCACCTCCTCAAAAAGTCCTATATTTAGAAAATTACGGTTGGATAACACTTTACCTGCATTGACTTTTCAAGTCGTTTAGAATAATCAGGACACACACATATGAGACATATCTCTTGTAGGTCATGTGCAGACGCCACAGATCATCTGTCAGTAGAACCTCTGTTTTCAGAGAGGTCCCTTTCTGCCATCTAAAACAATAAATAAATACATGAAACAAAAATAGTAAACCATTTCAACAATTTAAGTTTAATACACAAAAATAAAAAGAACAAAAATGAAATCCTGTAGTTAAACTAATCTAATATAAATTTGTTGCAGTACAATGCACTGAATTGTTGTTGAATAGTCAATAGTGTTGCCATGGAAAAAGAAAACATTAGGCTGCAAAACGATCTCCAGCACAGAATGAATGTGTGAACTTGTAAAAGCTGTTCCTCCATATGCTTTACAGAACTGTGCAATACTTGTGTCGAGAATCTAAAAAAATAAATATAAGAATAAATATAAATAAAAGAATAAATATAAAATATAAAACATAATAAAGTGTTTGCAATATTACCAGATAAAATTAAGTAAATACTAACGTCATTGTTTAGCCATGGTAAACATTTCTTCTGTGGACACAGTGTCTTAAAATCTTCCAGTGTGACCTTCTGTTTCTCCTTTGCTTTGTCGTTGTTGTCCTGAACATTATAAAAACGAAGCTAGTAAAATTTGCACTTCATCAGAATTGATAATGCAATGAACTTTTTAACTAAAAATGACCTGCTTTGAGGTGTTGATAGCATAACCACAACATTCAGATGTTTGTCCCAGTCATTCCGTTTATCATTGCAGTACTTGGACTAAGTAAGTACTTTATTTCTATTGCACCTTTCTAGAGCAAAGTTTTGAACTGTTTTTTAAAAAAGCAGTTCTCCTCTTGATGGTCTGGTTTATCCTATAATCCTAGCCATTTGACCGGAGGTGATAAGCTGATGTCTCGCACCGCTTCACACACAAGATACTGAACATGTCCTCATTGACCTGATGGCAGAAATGTGTGATTTGGTATGGTAGTAATCACAACATATTGCAAATAATACAAATAACGCAAAACTGTGTGCGAAGTATTAATAACCTGGTTCACAAACTCCCTCCCTTTGGTCAGTGATTATTCTTACCGGCACTCCAAATACAAACAGTTTCTCAGGTACTGTTGACTAAAACTAAATAGGATAAGTCTATTATTCAGAAGGCTAGTCCATTTTGCTGAAACTTCATTGCAGCAACTCAAAATGGTACTCAGTATTTTGTATGGCCCTCACGTGTTTGTATGCATGCCTGACAACATTGGGGCAAGCTCCTAATGACACGACGGATGATGTTCTGGGGTGTTTCCTCCCAGATCTGGACCAGGGCTTCACAGAGCTCCTGGACAGTCTGAGGTGTAACCTGGACTGAAACATAATGACCCAGAGGTGTGCTATTAGATTTAGATCAGGGGAGTGTGGAGGACATTCAATGGTATCAGTTCTTTTATCCCCCAGGAACTGCCTGCATACTCTCTCCACATGAGGCTGGCCATTGAACCCAGGACCACACTGCACCAGTGCAGGGTCTGACAGTGTGTCCAGGATTTCATCCTGATACCTAATAACAGTCAGGGTGCCTGGTCTAGCCTGTAGAGGGCTGTGTGTCCCTCCATGGATGTGCCTCCCCAGACCACCACTGACCAATCACCAAACCGGTCATGCGGAACGGTGTTATAGGCAGCATAACGTTCTCCACAGCTTCTCCAGACCCTTTCACATTTGTCACATGTGCTCAGGGTAAACCTCCTCTAATCTGTGAAAAGCACAGAGCGCCAGAGGCGGACCTGCCAATTCTGGTGTTTAATGGCAAATGCCAATCGAGCGCCACGGTGCCATTAAAAGTCTTATATGGTACAAGAAAGTCTTAATTATGATTTCAAGAAATCTTACATTTCGTTAGGGAAAGACAAGAATTGCGATATGGCTTAATGTGACGATTAAACTTAAAGGGATAGTTTCACCCAAAAATGAAAATTATGTCATTAATGACTCACCCTCATGTCGTTCTCAAACCCGTGAGACCTCCGTTCATCTTCGGAACACAGTATAAGAAATTTTTAGATTTAGTCCGAGAGCTTTCAGTCCCTCCATTGAGAATGTATGTACGATACACTGTCCACGTCCAGAAAGGTAATAAAAACATCTTCAAAGTAGTCCATGTGACATCAGAGGGTCCGTTAGAATTTATTGAACCATCGAAAATACATTTTGGTCCAAAAATATCAAAAACTACGACTTTATTCAGCATTGACTTCTCTACCCGGGTCTGTTATGAGCGCGTTCACAATACTGCAGTTTAGTGATATCCGGTTCGCGAACGAATCACTCGATGTAACCGGATCTTCTTGAACCAGTTCACCAAATCGAACTGAATCGTTTGAAACGGTTTCGCGTCAACAATAAGCATTAATCCACAAATGACTTAAGCTGTTAACTTTTTTAACATGGCTGACACTCCCTCTGAGTTCAAATAAACCAATATCCCGGAGTAATTCATTTACTCAAAACAGTACACTGACTGAACCGAGCCAGATAACAAACGAAACATTGACTCGTTCTCGAGTCAAGAACCATTTCTGTCGGACGCGTCCGATTCGAGAACCGAGGTGCTGATGAATACTGCGCATGCGGATGAAGCAGACTGACACACAGCGAGTTTTTCTGAACCGAACTGGTTCTTTTGGTGATTGATTCTGAACCGATTTTTCTGTGCTAATGTTATGAGCGCGGGTAAACCGAAGGCTTGAAGCTAAGGGCAATCATCGCCAATGAGTCATTACGTCGAGCGGGCAAAAAAGAACTGGTGAGTGAACCGTTTTCGGCCAACCGGTTTTATTGCAATCAAACTGTCCGAAAAAGAACCGTGTTCACCCGGAGAAGAACAGGAACTTCCCTCACTACTAAACCGGTGATGATGCACCCCAACCACCCCCCTGCCGAAACCGCTGCAACCGGTTCTTTAACTCG
>NW_024879183.1:168635-227942 GCF_018340385.1 Cyprinus carpio
CTTGCCAATGAGGACCATAGAAGCAATCAAAATCAACACAAAAGCATTGATATGCAAGTGCAAGTCTCAGTTAGCTTAAGCACAGTACACGGTTCAGGGTTATGATTTTTATTATTATAGTTAGGGAATAGAAAAAGAATGAGCAAGCTTAACTGTTATAGGGCCCCCTAGAAAAGAGAAATACAAAAGTGAGATCTCTAACCTCTCAAATATGTCCTCCTAAGACAGAAATTAGATGCTTCTTTAAGATTCGAATGGAGATGTTTTTTTTTATTGCTCGAGTCCTCCCGCAATGTCCATTCTTCTCAAACGGTTGTCCCCTCCTGAGGAGCAAAAGGCAAATACTCAACACGGTCTCCTTAAAAAAGCTTTAAAGAGATCTCAACAACATCACACACTGTTCCAGATATTCCTTCTTAACTAGGGACTCTTGGATCGCTCACTATTTGTTTTCTTTTTTAAAACTTTAGAAGTGATTCAAAAAACATCCCCCTGTTCTTAGATTTTTCCCCTTAAGCTAGGGTCTCATATTGTCTTTGTAATGCCCTTTTGAAAAATCTAAAAAAACTTTTTTGTTTAACCTATAATGAGCTAAGTATGGTGATGACAAATTGGATCACCATTTAGTGAAAGTTTTTCCCCATTGACTGGTTGGTTTCAGCCTTTTGCATCACGTTTTGGATCCCCCCTTTGTTTCGTTTGTTGATGGTGGTTTTTGCCCCGTCTATTCATCTTTTGTGTGTCTCCTGGGTTCTTGGGTAATTACTGCCCCCTTTCCGTATGCAAGCTAAAGCGGTTTTTGTAGCAAGCAGATTTTCTGGGTTTTAAGCAGTGGGTTACAAAGGGTTTCGTACCCGGCCTCGACCCGATTGTAGAGCACAAATCTCTGTTTGTAAGTGTTGTGCAGATTTTACAAGTGGGAATTCCTAGTATCTTGCTCTGCTTTAACCCCTCCAAAGGCACACACACCGCAGTGAATCACCACCACCGGGAACACAACACCCGGGACAGGTGGGTATCATTTATGCTGGGGCGTCCCGGGCAGGTAGGGGGGGTCAGTCCTCAGTCGTGGTATTGTGGGCCGGCCCAAGACTCAACACCGCCCAAACTCAGGGTTAGGGAGTCAAAGTCGTCTAAACCACTATGCCACGACTTCCCCAAAAAAAAAACTGATAATAAACGATACTACTACCGTTGAATCCTTAGGTCCAAAGGAGTCCATGAAGTGACGTAACTCGTTTTGTTCATATTTTAAAGCAGGATTCCCCCCTTTTTTCGTCCTGGACACTTACTGTTTACAGCTCTTGTCGTTTCTTTTCTTCCTGCTGCAATAGCACACGCTGTTAACTCGCAACTTAACAAGTGAGATTTGCTGCTGTCATCTGGTTTCCTTTTGGACTTTATTCACTTTTCCGGGGTTTCGGGAGTGGGGGATCATTTTTAGAGTATTGGATCCATACAGACTACTTGTTTGCTTCCGGTGGCGAGTCCTGATGATCTGAGTGCAACTGGTGTGTGTTGGAAGTGTGCTTTTTGGATACTTGTGCTTGTGATCCTCCTGGTTGGTAACCTCAGCCCTGGGGGTAGGTTGGTGTCAATTCTTGTTTTTTTGTTTAGTCTTTTCTGTACCTGTTTATCTGTGGCTTGTGTTTTCCTTGTGTCTTTTTCTTTTTTAGAGAGTGCACTTGGAGAGAGACGCTGCCAGGGGTGGCACAGTATCACGAGGCATTTTTTGAAATGTTGTTCTTGTTTTTTTTTTTGGTTTTTGAATGTGGTGAATAAATTTGTATTTTTATATGACCATACGTTTTCCTTCCTAACCCTTGTTTTATTTTAGAGAATGCTACGTGTAACCTAATACTACTTTTGGGGTTATTTCCTCTTTTCCTGGTTGAAAACTCCCCCATGTGGCGTAGTTTAATTTTCCCTACAAGTATGAACTTGGGTTTGTGGTGTTTTTTAAAACAAAAAAAAAAAAACCTGTAACCGTTCCACCCGCCACATTTACAAAGTGTGCATCAAGTCAAATACGTTTCAAGGGCACTAAATAAAGGGGGGAAATCATAAATTCAAGAGATAAAGGCTATATATGAGAGAGAACTATTCCGACTAAGACTACTGTTATTTTTTTTAGGACAATGTTTATGTACTTGGGGCACATACTTTTGGTGTTTGAAAGAGATAATGTACGTATGCCCGTTTCATCCCAACTGATCTACAGAAATGTAACCCTGGGAGCGTTCTTTGCTGAAAGGCACATAAAATGGCTTTGACTTACATCACCCACCTCTTGATTATTAATTTGAGCTAATTTTGAGTTATTTAAACTTACATATTCTTTGGACAGAACTGGTTTGAGCTCATATTTGAGGAGTAATTTGCACCTTGCTGCACACTTTTGTAAAGTTATTGAGATACTTCTGAAATTTTAGAGGAGACAATGTGAGAGAATCCAGAGTCTCTTGCTAATAGAAATATCTGACAACAGTGTGTAAAATTGTTGAGATCTCTCATCTCTTCTGTATGCCGTGTTCACACCGCAAGCTGCAGCAGAGCTCGGAAACAGCGCGTTAGCATCTGTATGCAGCGAATCAGCGCGCGGAAATGGGGGCTATTTTGCTTTCAAACCGCGTGGGCAGCGAGGCAGCGCGGCAACTGACGCGAGCGGATTTTGGAACCGAGTACTGTTCAATTGTGTTCCCAATTGATCAGATTTTGTGTTGTTCTTGAAAAAGAACATAATTCTACAATTATTCACACCTTGGTTTTATGTAGCCAACACAAGGTTTTGTCCTGCTAGAACATTCAAATGTTATAGAAGACAGTGGCAGGCGTTTGGGAGGTTGCTGTAGGAACTTGTAAGTACTTTTTGGAATATATTTTTTTTACCATAAAATAATATATTATAGTATATATAATATATTTTTTTTATTTATTACTGAATTATATTTATTAATATGAGCTTTTAATATTAAGCTCTAACCGTCCATGAAAAACTATTTATTATATGTTAGATACATCAGAATATCGACCATGAAATACTACCTTACCCATCATAAAAAGCGTAATTGATATTCTAAATGTAAACAGCAAACTTCTTAACAGATACAATGTACATGAGCAAACCTCAAAAATAGAAAAAAAAGACTCCGGATCTGAGATGTCTATACTGTAGCTATGGTTTCGCTAGGCCTATATTAATCTGTCTAATGCTGTTTGATTGTCGTATATTGTGATTGTTTGCTGCTGGCTTCCCCGTGTGCCAGCGAAAGAGTCAACAACCTATAAAATTACTTACGACATCTGCCTAGAGAGATGGAGCCGCTGCAGGGTTCATCCCCTTCTTTTTTTTTCACATTCAAGTCTTTGTAAAGAAAATTGTGGGGGATAATAAAAACTTGATATTGAAAAACCCCCCTGAAAACTCTTTTTTATGGTTGATACAAAAGAATATTGGAATCAAATAATACATAAACCCCCCTAAAAGGTATTGATATTCTAAATGTAACAGGGATGAGAGAGTGTCGTCCATTTAAAGTCTTTCCAGGCACTTGAACCCCCCCGCCTTGACACCACGTGCGTTGTTTATGAGTGTTAGCATGATGTCACCCGACATCCGTTCTTGCCAATATATAGCCCCAGTTATAAGAAGGGCTACACTACTAAAGAAATAATCTCTAAGGCTAAACTAGCAGTATAAATTTTTTTAAAGGTGGTTTTTTTTATTTTTGGGCCAAAAGTTTATTTTTTGGGTAGAAAATGGGAATACTTTGACAGTTTTGTAAAAAATAAAAATATAATTAAAATAGAAAAAAGAGGGAATTTTAAAAATCGTACATTTTGTTTTTTAAAATTTAAGTTTTAGAAAACCCTTTTTAAAATATATTTAAAGCAAATTTTGGGGAAAATTACTTTTTTTTCCCCCGGGCCTACATGTGTTATTTGGCCCCCCAAGTCCCCCTTTTCCTTTT
Organism: Cyprinus carpio; assembly: GCF_018340385.1. NCBI lineage: Eukaryota > Metazoa > Chordata > Actinopteri > Cypriniformes > Cyprinidae > Cyprinus > Cyprinus carpio. Next base: position 172,607 of record NW_024879183.1, read on the forward strand.
TCTTCTTTAATATAATTTTGTTTCCCAAAAATACTCCCTTTTTTTGTTAACAACCCTAAGTGCTTATTTTGGCATTTAGAGCCTTTTGTGTGGGAAAACATATTTATTTTGGGCCTCAAGGGGTACTTTACTTTAACTGAGCCCTCGCACGCAGCAAAAATAGACCCAGCGCCGAAAAGATCCAGCACGCTGCGTCTTGCTCTGCTCCTGCAATGCTCTGCGTGGGTGTGAAGCTCCCTTTAACAAGGCACCGAGAAAATAACGCTGCTTCTTTTCCCGTTGCCGCTTGCGGTGTGAACCCGGGTTAGAGTTAACCCTCAGAGTTTTTGTCTCAGGAGACAAGGTTTTTTTAGAACAGGAGACTCAGAAAATTTCCATTCGTATAGGGGACCTCATTTTGTCTAGAGAAATATTTGAAATGGAAAGAGATCTGTTTTTTTTTCTTTTCCATTAAGGTAGCTTTTAATTCATTTATTCCACACCATTTTAAATACATGCTTTCCATATTTGAAGATTTTTGTTATGTCCCCAGAAGGTGTATTGACGACAGGAGATTTAACAGTGGGGAAACCTAACCCTAATTTACATACAAGACAAAAAATTTGAATACTAAAAAAAAAAAACAAGAAAAAAAAAAAAATCTGGCCACATAGGAAAAATGTTGGCTCCATCGGTTGTTCAATCGCTCTCTCTTGAGCGAATCAGATTTAGCTTCCTCAGATTCAATTCAGTTCTGTGATCATTTGTTTCGGAGGAGTTACTTCTCCTAAGAGTCCCTTAGGACAAGCCATAAGCTTAAAAAGAGACAAAGACACCAGTAAGCCAAGGAGGTAAACTGATGAGAAAACCATTTGAGCAATACTTGAGAAGTGGGGGATAACACCGCGGAGATCACATATTGTATACCCCTGATCATCGAATTTAGGTCTTAGTTATTTGAAGTGAGAATTACAGAGAACAACATGAGAGAAATCTGAGACTTTTTTATCGAGACCAAAGCGTGAGAATTATGAGCCCTTAAAGAGATCTTATATGTGTGTCCAAACGTCTACTTCCATCTCTTGTGATTAATTTCTCTCTTTAATGTCTTAACTGAAGCTATCTATGAGAATCTTCCCGGAGGTATCTTTGAAGAAATACAAGAACAAATTGAGAATGAAGTTTATTTAAAGATATTAGCTTTATTAATTAGAAAATACTGTTATAAACACATACTCGATATTGAAAAGTTGAAAAACTGTATTTGTGTAACACCAGTACACACTTTAAGACAAAAACACCTGACCAGCAAGTGGAACGTGGGGAGTACGTGGAACAACAACATGTTAGGCTCACACATGAAAAGTATGGTGGGCCTGGAGGTGCAAACCAACATGAAAAGATTACAGGGTTTGGTTAGAATGCTAACTATAGTAAGGCACACACTTGTACCAACTCAGCTCACTCCTCAGATGTAGGTGCTAGATGTGGGGACATCACTAGTACAGTACAACAACTTCCAGATTGTAAAAATAAAACACTGACTAGCACATGGAACAATAATGTTTGGCTCACACACACATGAAAAGTACGGTGGCCTGGAGGTGCAAACTAACATTACAAAATCTGAAACACTTTTACAGAGCTTGAGACCAATTTAAATTTTATAAAACATTTTTACATATCATAAAACAAATTACATTACCATAACACATTTACAAGTCCCGAAACAAATTTAAATTTCAGAAAACAAATTACCAAGAACACACTTTTACAAACACCAAGACAAATTTACAAATATCAACAACCGGAAAGGGAATGTACCACTCCGAGGTTGAACCGGAGGTGAATGGGAGCAGCCAATAGGAGTCGTTGTCGTTGATGGTGTTCATTCTGACCCGATCGGTGCTGTTGCCGGCAGTAGACTACCGTATGTGAATTTGCCATGGTCATTACCGGTCTGGTGGTCCCGTTGCCTACTACTACTAACTATATTAACATATTACCATGAAAATGAATAAAAAATAAAAGAAAAAATAAAAAATAAAAGAAGGGGTAGAGAGAGAGAGATAGCGGTCCACATAGGACAGGCTATATCAGTGGCCTACTCCTTGGAGCCTGCTCTGGCCCTACATTTGTTCACAAAGGCTCTCTTGAGCTTGGCCTCCTCAATGGGTTTTCCCAGTCCGGCTAGAGTTGCACATCTCAGGACAATAAGCTGTAAGACAAGAGCATTAAAATCTGTCATTGAGTAATTTGACAAAAAAAAAAAATTACCACATAGACCATATACAACTGCATTTCAGGTTAAAAGGAAATAACACCGTGAGACGTCCATTTCAGTTCAGAGAATTGCAAATCAGCAAGTTAGATTTTTTTGGCCAATCATGAATATAAAAAAAAAACAACAGTGTTATCCTTAAAGGTGCTATAAAGTGACACTGGATAAAAAAAACTTCATTTCTGGTTTTAAACTTCTATTCTGACAGTTTAGTCAGACAACTCTGAAATTAGAACAAATAATTTATAAGCATTGCAAGCTGAAGCACAGCATCCTTGAGCATGGATGCAGCAGGCTTGGCATCAGGCTCTGACTCAGTAATTTGTTCCCTGAATCATCTGCTTTGCAAGACAGTTACAGGGAATGAAGCAGACCCCCTGCATGGGATCATGAAGACAGAGCTCAAAGGTGGATGCTGGGGAGGAGGTGGGTTTGCAAAACCTAATCAGTCCCTCCAGGATTTCGCGATGTCGCGATCGCAACTATTAACGCAAATTCAACAAATCCCTGTGAATTCAGTGCGATTTGCAATTTGGAACAATCACCGCAACGTTTCTGCAACTTTGACCAATCATTGCGGTCTCCTGCAAAGGGCGTTGTCATACGTCAGCAAACTCACTTCCTTGTTTTGTTCAGAAGACGCCGCAGACATGTATGTGTGCTACCAATGTCTCACATTTGCCTACAAAAATAACAGCAAAAGGTGGTGAAAAACAGTATCCAGGGGGCTACTGCACAAAAGTAGAATTTAACCCTCTGGAGTCGATTAACGCGTATACGCGTTTTGGGGTATTTTCTTCCTGATAACCCCGAAAAGAACTTAAATTACACTTTCAGTTTTGATCGTACAGATAAGAGCAATACAATCAATCGAATCTGTAAAGGGTTCTACTTTTTTTTGTATACAGACATAATAACAACAAACTTTGTGCACTTATAAAATAAAGATAACAAACAAGGAGTGCTGTCTGCAGCCTTTTCTCTGCGCTGATCTTCAGTTACAAATGCGTCATTAAAATGAACTGTAACTCAGTGAATACTCAACGAAGAGACATGAGAGAGATAGCTATAGAAAGCCTGACGTGTCTACTTTTAAACTAAACAAGTGCTGCTGAAAACAAATATTCTGTGATAAAGTAATCCATATGAAAACAACGCGAAGTCCGTTTTTCACGTCTCCCTTCATTATCTTCTAATGCGACCACGCCCCCGCGCTGAACGCGCTTTTTGAGATTCAAATGTTTCACTGAAGCGCGCGGCTTTTGAATACGCCCACACCAACAGAAGACAATGCAGCGAGATTGTCCTTCAAGTTTTTTTTATTTTACTGTTTGCTTCGCGATGAAGGAATAAGACATAATTCACCCCCAAAAAATGTGATGTGGTTGAGGATTTGAGATTTGGATTTCCTCAGAAAAAAAGAATGAAGCACTTTATTCAGCAGAGATCATAAACATGAGTTAGTCTCTTTTTATTTATTTATATACTTGTACTAGTTTTCACATAACGTGTAAACATTTTACTAGTTAGACTTTTTACAAAGACTTTTTCCAAACTATAATTCCTGACTAAATGTATAATCAAGTAAAATATTATGAAGTTTCAATAACAATATACACTACTATACCATTCAAAAGCTTGATGTAAATATAAATGTAACAATAAATGTAACTGTAACAAATGTAACAATCATTGCTGTTCTTTCAATTTATCCCCCCTAAAAAACCTTAAAAGAAATATTCTCAGCTCTGTTTCAACATTAATAATAATATAATGATAATAATGATAATAATAAACAATAAATGTTTTTTTTTTTTGTAGAAAAATAAGATTGTTAAAAGGATTTCTGAAGGATTGTGTGACTGGAGTAATGATGCAAAAAAAATCAGTTTGAAAAGTCAGCTTTGATTGATCCTAATAAAACTGTTTAACTGCACTCACAAGTGATTATTAAATTATGTTGTGGGATACTTAAATATATTCTAAATAAACTACAAACATAAAATTATATACATTTATTTTGTCCTCACATTCTTTCTTGTAACTCATCCCTCTCAGTGACACAGCTGACTGAATGGCTCATTATGCAGCTCATTATGCAGGCCTTTGTCTTCTCAGGTGTGAATTCATGATAGTTGACGCCTACGCTCGCATATGACTTTTACCAACAAAAAGTGTCTTAGAAAATTTAAATCAATATATTGTTTTCTGTAAGTGAGTAAACAAGATGATTTTCACATCATTTAGAAAAAAAAAATTTCTAGGCTACAAGCTCCAGTTCTCAAATCCCTGGGAACCAATTTTCTGTATGTGTTTTATTGCCTTATTTAAGTGATTTAACATTTTTAGTTTTTCACTAACCACGCATAACATTTTTTTTTCTCAAAAACACAATCATGTACATACAAGCTGCTCAAATATTATTATAGCCCAGTTTGTGCTGATTACAGTGAGATTAGACTTTAGCCATTTAGATATTTATAAGAAACTGAAAAAAGCACAAATGTCAGGGCATGACAAAACTTCTCCAGGCCCCAAAAATACCCTTAGACTCCAGAGGGTTAACAAATCCAGGATAACTGAAAAAGCGAGGCTTGACCAAGTCTAGTATGTGCATCTTGGCTTGGTCACAACTTTAAATAGTAATAGTGCTTAACTGAACATCAATTATGCACCTATTGTATTTTAATACAGGCTGATAACAATAAGATAAAACTACTGCTGAGTGAACAAAAAAGGCCCCAGGATTAATAAATCCTGGCTGTTAGCCTGGTCTGGAGCAGGCTAGCTGCACAGAATAAATCTCCATGGTAACTAAGGTGCCTCTGCTTTTGTGCAAACAAGTCAAGACTAAATTCATCCAGGATAACTGGAAAATCCCAGCTTAATCCCTTATCCTAGTTTTGTGCAATACCCCCCAGGTGTTCTTTTCGTAAAGGTGTTCTTTACGAAAGCGGGGGTAAACTGTTTTGAAAGATGTGCAATATAGTTGTCAAACATAAACAGAAATCGACAATTAAAAAACACTTTGCCACGACTAAATATACGTGGAGAATTCATTAGTTGTCAGTTATAATCATCAAAATTAAAAGAAATAAAACACTTGATATATATCAGTCTGTGTGGAATGAATGCATACATTATACAAGTTTAACTTTTTGAATGGATTTACTGATATAAATCAAATTTTGGATGATATTCTAATTATATGACCAGCACCTGTATATCACAATAAAGGAAAGTGAAAAATACAAAAAGCATAATATGAGCACTTTAGGTAAAAATCTATCTACCTTTGCAGTTTATAAAAAAATTTGCAACTTTCATCACAACTTTTTAGAAAACCTGCCGCAATATTAGGCATTTTAGCCCGCAACAAATCACAAAAAAAGCCCGTGAAATCCTGGAGGGCTAATGGGTGACAGCAGCAGCAAGATGTATGCAGCAGCAAGGCAGCAGAGCAGGAAGTAGCAACGGCAGCAGAAGCATAGCCAGGGATGAGAAGGTAAGCTTGGGGGGGGGGGGGGTTTAAATAGCCCGCCCTATTTGGATGAGGAGGGCATGTGACTGATCAGCATGGGCGCAGCTTGAGTTGTCTGCCAGAAGTAGTTTTGCATACTTTGCATCAATCATTGCTACACTGTCATGATTGGATATAATCATTCCCACTATCCTGGCCTAAAAACACACGGAGCCTAATTTTGAAAAAAAACTTACTTAGGATTCCGTCAACTTTTTTACGGTCAAGGACCTGCTTTCCTTCCTTTCCTGAGGGGTTGTTGCCAGGGCGACCAAAGGGCACTGCATTTTGACACTCCTCAACAGTGAAGAAATGATCAAAAAGTGCATGAAACAGACGCATGCAATTTGGTTTTGATGCGTGATTCATGGCAGCCAGGCGGAATGATGAGATGAATATGCCGCTCCCAGGAAACAGCTCCTGCTGGGCCTGATGGTGAAGCTGGGCTGCCACAATATCTCTCTCCAATTAAGTCGCAGAGAGTCTGAAGCTCTCTGACCTGGCCTGGATCTGAAAGGGAAAAATAGTACAAACAATACAGGAGTGAGAAAATACCCAGCTACTCTTTAAATGGTAAAGAGCTTTAATGGCAGGCAAGTTTATTTTGAACATAATTAAAACATGCCTAGATAACCTTGCATAGGCTACAAACACCACAAGAAAAAAAAATATTTAGAGAGAGACACTTTGGAATATGTCTGTGGGAGGTATATAGAATGAACACTTGAGGGATCATTAATAAAACCAAGGCTTGACAAACAAACCATAATAAAAAAAAAAATCTTAATTCTTGTCACAAGAAAACATTTCCATTTCATTTTTTTTTCTTGTCATTTTTTGTCAAGCCTTGATTATATTGATTACAGCTGATGTCCTGTGTTAATTCTAAACATCTATCTTCCAATGATGTATACCCGAGTATTCCCCTTTTCCACAGCTGATGGTTATTGCACTTATGGGACCAATAGATGCATATACAGTAGCTTGTTCGTGTGGTGTCATGTCTTTCTACATGGCTTGAAGAATGCCTATGTAAGGCCAAACATATAGGCATGTTTTAATATGTCCCAAGACTTAAGTAGCCCACCATTAACAAGTGTGTCTCCTACAAAGGGTTTACTTGGGTGGCCCGCCCAAGAAGATGAAACAAGAACTCAAAACTAATACTGCTGCACTTAATTTAAATTAATATTGAGGAAAAAGGAGTGAAAATGGATTTTACTTAATTGTACCAGTTCAGATTAATTTGATCATCTTAAGCCCATTTACGCACTTTCATTAAACTATCACATTGTGTTAAAGTGTTATTTCAAATTTGCTAACAGTTTAAGAGATAATGTGCAAATCAATAAAGCTTAGTTTTATAAACTTTCCCATTTAAGCCACTTTATTACTTTTTTTTTTGTAAACGGCCACACAACCCCACTTTTTCTGCCCTGTTTCCCTAGGATAGTTCAAACAGTATTTGTTTTCAAGGGCCCACTCACTAATATATGTACAGAACAATTACATCACGACGGTTAATGAATTAAGAAATTAGAAATGTACTTGCCTATTCTCGAGATTGACGTCATACGTATCCTTCTCTTTTGCCCTGTTAGAGATTCTTTCAAACTCGCCCCTTACAAGCCCTGACCTGTGCTTGTCCATGGGTAGCATGTTTCTTGCGGGTGGGCGACAATATAGAGATTATGGGGCCTCTGCCAGGGGTGATGGACATGGATGGTAGTGTTGTTGAGGCTTTTCCTCTCATCTGTACGGTGATGGCTGGTACCCCCCCTGTCTGGCCTCCACCATGTGCTGGACCAGACGGGTTTAGGCTTGATGTACGGTGTGATGGGCTGGCTGCAATTGGCCTCCAACAAGGTGGATGGAAAACAGACGGTGTTGAGGCTGTACGGTTGACCACGGTGATGGGCTTGGCTGCATGGCCTCCACCAGGTGATGCTGGACCAGAAGTGTTGATGCTTGGTTAGATCTACACGGTGATTGAACGGCTGCGACTGCAGCAACCTCCGTTGATGCACTCCACCAGGTAGATGGACCCAGAGGTGTTGAGCGGTCGGTCATACGGTGTTTGATGGGGCAGGCTGCATGGACTCTCCACCAGGTGAATGGGACAGAGTTGTTGGAGGCACGTACGGGTGATTTGTTTGGCGGGCTGAATGGCCTCAACAAGGTGATGGATCCCAGAAGAAAGGTGTTGAGATTTGTAACGGTGATGGTCCTGATGGATCTGACATGGCCCTCCGCCAAAGGTGATGGACCAGAGCGGTGTGTGAGGGCTGTACGGTGAGTTGGGCATGGGTGCCTAATGGATCATCAACCAGGTGAATGGACCACCACCGAGGTGTTGAGGTTCATACAGTGATGGACTGGGGTGTATGGCCTCTGCCAGGTGAGGACCAGAGCCAAAGTGGTGGGCTTGTCGAGTGATGGGCTGCGTGTATGGCATACACCAGGTGATTGGAACCGAGATGGTTTGAGGTTCACTACCGTGTTGTACCTGGGTGTATGGGCCTCCACAGGAAGTGGTATGAAACAGACGGTGTTGAGGCTTTGTTAGGGCGGTGCTGGGCTGCGGTTTGTATGGACATTGTAGAGTTGATGGAACCAGTCCGTGTGTTTGCACCGGATGGTTTACAGCTGTGATGAGAATGGGAGCTGGCTGTGCATGACTCCACCAGGTGATGGACCAGAGCGTGTTTTGAGGTCTGTAAACTGGTTGAATGGGATAGCTGCATGGCCCTCCACCAGGTGATGGAACAGAGGTGTTTAGGCTTTGTTTGTACGGCTGGATGTACTGGCCTCTGGTGGGTGATGGACCAATGGTCCACCTGATGGCAGAGCTATAATAAAATTAACATGGAACCAGAGAATGACCTTTCGGGTGGGGTATAAACCAACTGCCCAAACAGAGTTTGCCCCCAAAAATTTTTTAACTACACAAAAGGCAAACTGACTGGCAAGGACAGAATATGAAGGGTAAGAATGCTGCCTTGACAACTGGGGCGGGTCTACTCCTTTTTTTCCCATGATATTTGATGCCAAACGAACAGAGATGGTACCACGCGAAATAATGGGCAACAATAGAATGATAAAATGTACATAGGACCAAAATATGCCATATTTACATGCGTTTATTATACTTTAAAATCAAACAACATTTCAATACTGGAAATGGCTGATCAGCAACGATCACAATATGTGTGTGGACATGTGGCGCTGCACTTAACAAAAAAGGATTCACACGTAAACGACTTCTGGTCATTAAGCAAAGAAAAGGAAATCAGATAGCAAAATACTGAAGGTCCGAATCAGGGCCCACGATGTCAATTCACATTCGAACTATATCCTGAAATATCAGTAATGGGCTCTACGCACAGGGGCTCCCACTACTTCCTGAATTAAGAGGCACTCCTTTGTTTCCTGTCTTACATTATTTGGACCTAACTGATTAATCCACTTGTGTATGAACCATTGTGACGCGGCAATGCACGGGAGAGTGAGAAACATAGGGTAAATGCGAAGAGTAAGAGAGAGAATTTAAAATCAGTTTGTCAATAAATGGTCAAGGCACGGCAAATAAAAGGAGCAGTCCTTAAGTTCAGGAAGTAGTGGAGCTGTGCCATATATCCTATTCCTATTATCATAGATTGAGTAACACAAGTATACTAATGCTGTTTTTTTTTTTTGGTTTTGAACTTTGCCAAATCTGATCGGATAATGATAAAAAGTGTGGAACTCTGGTGCCCAGGCGATTATATATAATTATGACAAACCTACGCTAGGTGGGGTCCAGCTGTGTTGCGTGCCGTTGCATGTCCCCCGTCAGGTGATGGATTCACGATGGATTTTTTTCCTCGCCATGCTCAGACGTGGCCCCTCTCTATTAGATGGTGTCATACACCTGACGTTATTTCTGATGGCTCATCGCCTTTTAACATATTGTAAAATGGACCCCTGTTGATTTTTGGGTGGGCCTTTGGCCAGCTTAGCCTGAGCTTCCCCTGAAATATATTCAACAGGGGCCTTATAAAATTTACCATCTGACCACTTTGCTAACACAGGTCCTCCTTAGCTAAGATCTTGCAGTCTGCACAGAGCCTCATCTCTTGCCCAAAATGTCAGATCCTTTAAGATTTTGCCGGTATAACCATCCTCCCATCTGACAAATGCAACACACCCTGAGAGAGAGAGAGAGAGAGAGAGAGAGAGAGAGAGAGAGAGAGAGAATGTTTAATTTCTATTTCTATTTGGCCACAACAATTTAGACTGGTATTTTTAGACATTATTTGGACAATAATGTTATGATTATTACCACCGTATATAACAGAAACTATTACGTTAATACTTACCAGATTGCTCATTTGGGGGAGGGGAGCTCAGGTCCTTCATTTTCTGAGTGGGAACCCGTAGCCTCTTTTTTGCCAGCACTTTGTTTTCCTCCATCCTAAAATGTAAAATACATTTTAGATCATTAACGCTAAGTATAATATAAATAGACACTATTTTAACCTAATTCACTTCATATCTTTGAGGCAAGAATGGTATCAAAATGAGCAAAAATCAAATCAAATTATTTTCCTAATTGATTGTTAGTTTTATAACCTATAAAACCACCAAGATTAAAATAATTTAAAGATCATGAACCATGATAGCATCCCTATTCTTGGGTGAGCTTTTGCAGAAAATCACAACACAAAATAACTACCAGATACACAATATTTATGAACTTGCAGATCTGAAATTTCAGAGATATTTAGCTAGTGTAGAGCAAAAATAGGAGGGCGAGTCCAGTCAACTAAGTCAAATTTAAATTTAATTAAATCATGACCTTTATTTATTTTTAAATCAAAAGTCAAATCAAATCATGGTTTTCAAGAATTGCCACACCCTAGAATTTCACAGTCAAAGAAAAATGAATAAAATAAATGAACATCTGGTAACATGTAGGCTAATCAATATTTCAATTAGATATTTCACAAGTGTACTGCTCGTGGATCTTAATAGGCTCTATGCACAGCTTCACTACTTCCTGAACTTCTGTCAGCTCCTTGGTTTCCTGTCTGCTATTATTGGACAAACTGAAGGAAACCAAGGAGCTGACTGAAGTTCAGGAAGTAGTGAAGCTGTGCATAGAACCTGGATTAATCAGTTTGTCCAATAATAGCAGACAGGAAACCAAGGAGCTGACTGAAGTTCAGGAAGTAGTGAAGCTGTGCATAGAGCCTATTGGGGAAGCTGAGCACATATTACTGAGCGGACTGGGCGAAACGGAATGGTATTCCACACTGAGTTGTTGGCAGCCACCACAGGTGGATCTTAATTAGCTAGGGCGAATTCATGTTACGCTCGGGACTGGAGCGAATGGAACGAAACAGAATGGTATTGCATACTGGTAGGGCTGGGATAAACGATTATTTTTTAAACGATTAATCTAGCGATTATTTTTTCGATGCATCGATTAATCTAACGATTAATTTTTTCAGACCGATTCGATTTCGATTATCTCCCCATTAATTGACTACTAACAATTTATACATGTTGATTTACATATCTGAATGAAAAAAACATGAATTCCTTAACATTGCAATATATGTTTATTGCTCTTAAAATTACAAAATAAAAGACTGACTAAGAATGCATTACTTTGCACTTGTATAGAGATAGCATTCAATAAAACCTTGAAGCCTTGAAAACACATAGCTTACTGAAACAAGCTTACTGAACACATAGGGCCTAGCTTACTGAAAAAAAAAGTTCTTCTTTCAGATGAAAATAACAACTTGATGTCTAGCATTCAATAAAAAAAGGTCACCCAAAATACTTGTTTAGTAGAGCAATTGAAAGAATACAGTAACCAATGTAAACTTGAAGGGCTTTAAGCTAATACAGAGAGTGCTTTTACAAAAAAATAAATAAAAAAAAATTTAGCAGGTGGAGCCAGCTCCAATTAATTTAGAAAAAAAAAAATATGGAAATACACCAAATAAAACAACCAATTTAAACCCTATTTCTTTAAGCTAATACGGAGAGTGCTTTTCCCAAAAAATAAAAATTAACAGCAAGTAAGCGCTCGTGTTGTTTGAAGACTGTGAGCCGGGGCTCTCTCTCGTACTGCACAGCCCTGTCAGGCGCAGCAGTGCCATTCTATTCTACATCACTCACCGATCAAATAAGGCTTTGACAGCTGCCAAAAAAAAGATCAATGCAGAAAAACCCCTTGATTGGTTATATAACGTTGGACAGAATGTTGATCTGGCCATCGCGTATATTAAGCGCACATAAGGTAAACCGAATCGATGCGCAATACGTCGACGTCATCGATGACCTCGACGCTTTGTCCCTATTTTTTGCGTCGACGTATTTTTTTGATTCGACGTCATCGATGACCTCGACTGATGTTGTCCCAGCCATACATACTGGGTTTTGTGCGTTGCGTGCCCCCCGTTCCATAAGCTCCAGTCCCGAAGCGTAACATGAACCCGCCCTAGCAAATTAAGATCTACCGGCCGCAGCTGCCACCAACTCAGGCGTGCGACACCATCCTGTTTCTCCCAGTCCGGTCATTAATATGAGCTCCAGCTTCCCCAGTTAAGATCCACCGATCGCCAGTTCTCAAACTGTTTTCATTTCAAGGACCCCCAGTTTGATATGCAACGTAGAACCTAACATTAGCCGTTAGCTAACGTTCACATTAGCTACTTCTTAGCCAACCATCCCATTTTCGACGGGCTGAATACAGTTCGAGTTTCTTTGTCAATTACTTGTTGGACGACACCTAATTACCTAATCCCCACCTTCCATTATTATGATAATGTCAAAAGAATTTCATTCTTACCTCTTGGGCGTGGCAGGGGGGCAAAAGCCAACAGGTGCAGCAGCAGTGACCACGCACTTCTCTCACCCCAGCGAAAGTACGAATTGGCGCCAAGACCCGCCCTCCAATCTTCTTCTTCTTCTTCTATTTTTATCTGGCGGTTGACAACTTGTTGTTGTATTACCGCCACCGCTGGACTGGAGTATACCCACAGATTATATTTCCTTTATACTATTAAATTCTTTTTAAGAAAGCCCTGTATTCTTTAAAAAAGATAACAAAATTTTTATTTGTTCGGTCCTATCCCCTGACCAATCCGCTATCCCTAACCTTAACCACTCGAGGGTGAAAAGTCTAATCAATCGTGAGCCATGCAATGAGCTGCTTCGGTAGGTGGGTCTTGCGCTACTGATCACGTCTCCGCGCGTGCAACGGTCAGCTTCTTCTTCTTTTTACGGCGGTTACTGCACTGCCCGCTGTGGAGTGTGGGGCAGAGAAATGGCTCGAAGTTTGGAAGAAACAGCAAAGCTCTCTGTAAAGGATAACGACTAACGGTAGTAATAGTAGTGGTAATAGGAATAACGGACACTTTTATCACACATTGAGGTAGGATTCTTGGAGTAATGTCACCCTGCATTGCTAATGCCACATTCAAGGGGCTACCACTAGCTATGCTAACGTTACTTAGCTACACCTAGCTAATAGGCCTACTGTAAATGTTTTGTCTACAGAACTCTAGTCTGCTATCACCAGACCAAGTTCAAGAATCAAATGCGCCCGGCAGAGAGGGCAGGGTTTACCCAGACTAGCAAAACTCTATTCTTTATTAAAATAATTACAACTCGCTTATATATATCTATGGTTACAATCTCCTAGGACGTTCAGACTCTTCAGAAATGTAAAACATACAGAAATCCACGTGCTGTATTTGTGGACATTATTTGGGCACAAAAACATGTCGTTATGTGACATGTGAAACTCTGGTATCATTCATTATGTTGATCATAAGTCCGTAGCTGTATTGGTGTCTTGAGCAGTTATAGTTTCATGCTTCTAGCATAAGGAACCAAGACTATTTTATAAAAAATTATCAGGAGGACTAATATCTACGATGAGTTTAGTAATACAGAGATAACGTGTCATATTAAATTGTACATTTGATGTGTTCGTTGATCAATTGATCATCATGTGATGCAATTACTTTGGGTACTTAACGACTATGATGTTAATAATTATGTGTGTAGTTTGACTTAAGATTTTGAAAATGGTGGTCCATAAACAGTGCAGTAGCCGCGGATTAATAAAAACAGGCTCGTATATTATTTCTAAAGCCCAGTTTAGTGCTATGTAGATGTTAAAAACCTGGGCCTGGGTTAACCTTCTCCCTGTTTTCCTCGGCCTAGAATGTGCAGTAAACAGAAGAAAAATGCATTTTTTAGTGATATCATTTTATTCCAATTGTGAGACGTGAGGGAAATGCATAGCGAGGATGAAGAACCTAAACGGAATGTGGAAAGTAGAAAATAATGATTAAAAATAACAGAGAAACTTTATCTATCGTATGGGGGAAATCGGCAATCAAATGGTACAAAAGAAATGCTAACATATGAAAATTGGCCAGAGTGAAAACTTGACACTTTTTATAGAAATGAGTCCGTGTTTTACTAAGAGGAGCTGATTTAGATGTAGAACCTTCTCGTTTCTGAAGAAACGCTTCAATCAGAATAGTAGAGTTTTTACTTTTACCAAAAAGTTCCTACTGGATATTCCCTTCAACGGGGTGTCTGTAATTTATATAGTATGGCTAACAGTGCAAAATGACACAAGACGAACAACTTCGGAAAACGATGGAGCAGGTACTGTTGAATTGAAGAGAGACGACCCAAATAACGGAGCCAAGACAGGGTTGCACGACATTGGTGGCTAGCCTGCCATATTTGTTTTGCGAATAAATTTGCATGCAGATAGGGATATTTGTAATGCCCTGAGTTTCCTCCCATGCAGTCATCCCTCCCCTTCATGCCGCCTCGTGTTCATGTGGAGACTGATCAGTCAATATTTTAGGGTAACTTTGAATCTGTAACTTCGTTGGTGTAGTAGTTTAATGTTCAAAAGCCCCACACCCCAGTACGCATGTGCAGAGGAGAGAGAGATCCCTGACCCGATTATTAGATCGGATTAAGAAGCACAGAGATGCCCTAGTAAATAGATAGATTAGTAGATATGAATGCCAAGTCTACAGTTGGGCGAACCAAAGCCAGGCAAAAAGAGCTTTCTCTTATTCTTCTCTGGTTCTCTTTTTTTTTTATCATTTGAGTTTCTTACAAGGTTTCTCACTCCGAAATCTGAAAAAAAAAAATGTAATTTAAAGCAAAATGAGACTCTCAACTATTGATCTAGAAAAAAGTTGGTGAAAGCACTGGTTTTGGCCTCTTTGTCTGGTGTCCGGAGGTCGCAGCAGCGGAGGAACACCAGCAGGGGGGGGATCCTCCTGTGTAGGAGAACCCAAAACGCTCTGCACTCAAAGGTGAAGCACACGCCCAACATCCAGGTGTCGTCCATGCAGGACGTACCGGCACTCACTCTCGCGACATCAAGTCTCTCACCACCTGCCAGGGACACACCCTGTATAGTCTGTCTGTAATGATGTACAGTATATTTTGTCATACGAGCAGGCGGTCTCATGTATAAAGGCGGCGTACGCACAAAAAAGGCCTTGAAACAGGCGTACGCCACTTTCGACGCATAAGTTGTGATTTATAAAACACAAACTTGACGGTGATAATTGCGCACACCTGCACGCAAACTCTGAACACATGGTCTACGAACATTTTGGAGACGGCGCCAGCAGATCGCAGTTTCGCCAGCAGTTTGGCGTTGATCCACCCGATGGTGTGAGTGGAGTTAAATGTCGTTTTGGTCCACTTCTATTAGGCCGAATAAATTCTAAAACGGATACATTATTACAGTCTACCAGAAAGATGTACTACAACTATATAAATTTCAGCAACTCACACAAGCATATTCACTGTGACCCCAAATAATCATACCATTCTTAACTGTCCGCGTCGCGAGCGCGTTGGGCCGTTAAAGTAACACTGACGAATAATATTTTGCCCTGACCGTTAAAACCGTAAAATCTTAATTATGCGTAGTAATCATTAAATAGGCTTACAGTGGCAGTTCACAATAACAGTTTAAATACCAATAAAATTAATAATTTACTAAACTATATGTTTTACTTGGTAATATTAAAACACTTGTAGATGGAACCATTCTCATTGGGAGTTAAACACTTTAAAAATAGGCCCTACATGAATCATTACATCGCCAGACAAGTTCATTTGATCTTGGTCTGTAGAGAGAGAATAATCTGCGAACATAGATTGAAATGCACAGAATCTTAGAATAATTTCTTAATGCGCATGTGACGCATCAGAGTTTATCACAGTTTCGCATTAAGTTCTGTGTAAGAGAACGGTGTCGTCTAGCGGCCCCTAATTTAATAATATGAATTGTTGCGCGGAATTGTGTGAAGTATCACAACTACTTTAGCTATAAAAAGCTAGATAAATAGCTAGATAATACCAAGTATTATCCATTTGTCTCTGTAAAGCTGCTTGGAAACAGCCTCCACTGTTAAAAGCGCTATATAAATGAAGATGACTTGACTTGCCAAAAATTTAAATTTATTCCATAAAGTATCAATATTTGTTGTGGATGCCAATGCTTTTGAACACTTTCTTCTCTGGGCATGCGTGCTTTAATGTTTTAACTATAATTTTTGCTTATCATGAACTGAAATTAAATGAATAGATGAATACTGTCTGAGAAAAAGCTTCGTGCAACTAATGCACAACATGGTCCTAAATGTTTCAATTAAAAATACCTTTGCCCGTGGAAAAGATGAGCAAAATAAATGTATTTTACACTATTTCATTTATTTATTTAAAAAAAGGCAAACTAAATTATTTTTATTAATGTGACGTGACGCACATCCATATTTGCATATTGACTAATGTCTTGTAGCCTACCTACCGGTAAACATTTAGATGATCACGGGATGATAATCTATGCAAATGATATGCAGATAGGAATATGCATAGTAAATCTAGGGCATTGTAAGCTCCTTATATGGTTATTTCTGGGAGGAGACGCATGTGCGACAATCTTCCGCTGACTCTGGCTGACTGGGATTTATAAAGTGAATGTTGCGCAGGTTTCTGGCGTACGCACGTTTTATAAGTCTGAATATTTTTTTTGCGCACGCCATTTTTGGCTTTCAGGCGCACGTACACTTTTAGTAAGGATCCCTACGCACAGTTTTATAAATGAGACCCCAGATCCTGCTAAAATATGACACAATAATCTGAGTGTAAGAAAGTGATATACAGGTTGAGACGATATAGGTTTTGTGTTGTGACAAGATGTTTTTTGACCCTTAATGATTTTTATTCTATTTAATTACCAGCACAAGGTAGCGTGGCACAAGAGAGTATTTCAACTGTTAACTCTGTCGAAGAAAATGAAGAACCATCTTCCAGATCAGCCTTCAGAGATCCTCCTGATGACCTAACAACTGAACTAGATGGCAATGCTGAGTATGATCCATCTCAATTATTTGAGGAAGCTCTCCCTGATGTGGGGGATTGGACATATGATGATGGACATTTGTTCAATGAGGGATTTGAAGAGGGTTTGAGTGAGGACTGTGCAGAAGAGTCAAATTTCAAGGACACAGCACACACAAACCATTATATGACAATGCATCAATAACTGTTGCAGAGAGCCTTCTGATCATCATGGCTTACGTAAACTGTCATAAAGTAACTGATAAGGCCCTTAGTGATTTGCTTAAAAATGTTTAAGTTGGTTTGTCCTGATAGTCTGAATACAGACTGCTTAAACAGTGTACAGAAGCTAAAAAGACTTTTTTTTCTCACATGCTGCATCATCTCCTGTTGTATTGCATAAATATTGCAGTACTTGTTTTGGGTCATTAGAAGGTGAACAATTACAATGTCTATCTTGTGGGACCAGTGTGTCAGAAGAAAGATCCTCATCCTTCATAGAGGTTCCAATTGATGCTCAAATAAGGTCATTGTTTCTCAAGCCAGGTTTTCAGGAGAAACTTAACTTTAGATTAAGCAGGAAGAAGACAGATCCTAACAACATTGAAGATATATATGATGCAGAAATTTACAAACAGCTTGTAGATGGGGGTGGTCCTCTTAGTGACCCTAAAAACATCTCACTTACTTGGAACACAGATGGGGTACCTATTTTCAAATCGTCCAAGTTTTCAGTGTGGCCTTTTTATTGTATCATCAATGAACTGAGTTTCATGGAATGCACAAAAAGAGAGAATATGATATTTGCTGGACTTTGGTATGGGGACTCAAAACCATCCATGGTTACATTCCTTAGACCACTAGGTGACACACTGAGTAAACTTGCAGATGATGGAATTCTTGTGCAACCCTGCAGAGTTGACATCTGAACCTTTTTGTGTGTAAAGTGCTCACCATTGCTGGAACATGCTGCGACTTACCTGCTAAAGCATTAGTCCTTAATTCAATACAATGGGAAATTTGGATGTCATAAATGTGAGCAGGCCAGGAGAGACTGTAAAGACAGGGGAAAGGGGACATGTTCATGCATTTCCATACCAACATAGAGATCCAAAAGGCCCACTGCGCACAAATGAAAAGTTTGCTCTGGATATGAAAATCTCAAATGAGACCAAAAACCCCCGTTAAAGGGGTGAAGGGGTCCCTGTTGGCTTAGCAAACTTAAATGTTATAACCTTATCAAAGGCACTGCCATAGATTACATGCACTCAGTCCTTCTTGGAGTGATGCGCCTTCTGATGGTTCTGTGGTTTTCCTCCAGAGTTTTCTCGTCAGCCCTTCAGCATGGCAAAAAAATGCAAAGGAAATTGACAGGCGATTTCAGGATATCTCTCCTCCATCCTCCACTCGATATCCTCGATTAGTGACATCTCACAGAATGTTTTTTAAAAGCATCAGAATATCTCGGGATATTTTGATCTTCTATGGACCTGTTGTGTTTTCCGTGGAATTCTTGCAACACTGTACTACAAGCACTTCCTTCTACTAAGTGAAGCCATTTTCATTTTGTTGATGGAATCCATATCAGTTTGAACAGATTGATCATGCAGAGAAACTACTGTCGAACTTTTGTTCCCAAATGGCTAATCTATATGGTGAGCGGGTACTTAAACTGCAAATGTACACCTTCTCGTGCACCTAGCAGACAGTGTGAAGGGCCCTTGGTCCATTATGGACTCATTCGTGTTTCCATTTTGAGGACAAGAATGGCTATTTGTTAAGGCTCATACATGGCACTCAAAATATACCTATGCAGATGGTCCATGCAGTCAAACTTGTGCAGTCTATTCCTGTTATTTCACAAACCATAAAACCAGGGAATGCCATAGCTGAATTTTACACACGGATGACTAAAGATGATAGTTTCTGTCAGGAAAACAATGATTTGTCTAGGACCAAACTATATGGAGCATCTAGTGAACTTCAACTGGACACAGTTCAACTCTCTACATTGGAAAGACATACTGGTCATTGCATCAGTTCTAAAACAGTAAGGATCTTTCACAGGGCACAAGTTAAGAGAAATTATCTCACATCAAAACACTATGGGAAAGGCAATAGAAGAAACAATTTTACAGTCGTTTTTTCTAGTGATGGACAAAGAAAGTATGGACAGATTGAGTACTTCTTTACCTCAGAACATTCATATGCCAAATGGGCCCTTGTTCATGAATTCAAAGTTGCTGGTTTTTCTTTGCTGCATGATAGTGTAACAAAATGGTACATGCAGTCATGTTAGCCTCCCCTATTGGAAACCTCTGTTAATACAGTAGTTTCCTTGGATCATATATTGGGTAAAGTTGTTTTCTTTGACTTGACATCTATGCCTGGCATTGTAGCTTTGCAGCTAATTTCCCAAAACACACTTGGAAAAGTTTTAACCCCTTAATATTGGGTTTATACTCGATGCAACAGTGGGTCATGGTCAGGGGTGTGTGGTGGCAAGATGAATTGCCTCTATTGTATTATCAGGGTGCTTGAATGAATTGAATTAAAAACAGCATGTGCTCTATTATGTGTTACACACTCTTTTTACTGCTTTATACAATAGAGCTTTGCTGTGAATTCTGTCAAAACAGCACAATGTCAGCATTTAGAAAGTTCACAAAGGTGTCTTTTGAGCACATCATGGCTTATGTTTTTGATGGGTTACGTTTGGAACTCAAAATTGTAATTAATGAATTGTATGGCTTTGTGTCAGAAATCAACACATTTTGTAAGTTGAACATTATGTAAACCATCTCAAATTATTTGCCTGAATTGATTACTTTCTTTTCTTAAATTTTACGCTGAGATAAATTGAGATGTGATTGAGCTGTAATATTAAATAATGTCTCATATTGAGATTCAATTTGATAGCTTGCACTGCTCTATTTTTTCTTTTTGCTGAAACACTAGAAAGAGACAACTGTAAGAGAATCTGATAACTCAAATAGTGAGCAGTACGAGACATATATTTCTCACTGAGATATAAACTGAGGATCAAATTTGAGACATATTTGAAAGCGGCACAGTATGTCTCATTTTTCTCTTAGTTGAGCTCAGGAAAAGAGACAGCTGTGAGAGGAAATTTAGAGAACTTGCACTGTGCTCAATGTGAGACTTAATTCTCAGGAGAGACATTTGAGAAGAATGAGAAAACCACTTTGGTCTCAATTAGTGCTCATTTATATCTAGGAGATGTAAATGTGACATAAGGAGATCTCTCATCTTCAATTTTGCTTTGCTAGGGGTCGGTACACTAGTGTTACATTTGTTGCATGGTTTGCTCTTATACTAAACCCTCTTGCACTGCAAACTCTGCTTTCTAGTGTGTTTGGAAAAATGTGGTGTATGCTACAATGCTGGACATTGAAGAGATAATTGAAAACATATAAACTAGTAACCCTTTGATAGCCTCTAAAAGTTTAATGCTGAGAAGAAAAAACCTGATATCTCAATGGGATAGGAAAGAGAATCAGCTCTTAGTATCCTGATTCTGATATTCTAGAGTACAATGAAAATGATACTTGTTATACAAGCCAAAGCCTACTAATCAAGTATTTTTGAAAAAAAAAAAGCCAGTCTCAGGAATGTTCATGTTCAATGTTTTGAGCAATTGTTCCTTTTGCCCCTCAAAACAGATCATTGCAGATTGCTGTGTAAGGTCCTCCCATATGAGCCGACAATGCAGGATGAAAGGTTTTGCTTGCTAACACTCGACCTGTCCAGCCTTTGCTCGCCATCATGTCTTCCATTGACTCCTTTTTATGAGCCTCCCCAGTCGAATGCTCTTGAAGATCTCCTGAAACACTGATTGTCAACAAACAATAGCGTATAGATTTTTCAATTTCCTACTAAACAAATTGTCATATTATATACCTGTATTTCAGAATCACTGAAAAGAAGAAAACTTCTTGTCGCTTCACCTCCCCAAAAAGTCCCTATATTTAGAAAAATTACGGTTGGACTAACACTTTACCTGCATTGACTTTTCAAGTCGTTTAGAGATAATCAGGACTTTTATATGAGACATATCTCTTGTGCAGGTCATGTGCAGGTATACAGATCATCTGTCAGTAGAACCTCTGTTTTCTGAGAGGTCCTTTCTGCCATCTAAAACAATAAATAAATACATGAAACAAAAATAGTAAACCATTTCAACAATTTAAGTTTAATACACAAAAATAAAAAGAACAAAAATGAAATTCATGCAGTACTTGGACTATGGGTAAATTACTGCAAACGCATTTATTTCTATTGCACCTTTCTAGAGCAAGTTTAAACAAGTTTTTAACTGCTTTTAAAAAGCAATTAGCCCTCTTGATGGTCTGGTGGTCCCTCTCATCCTGGCTGTTTGACTGGAGGGTGATAAGCTGATATACCGCGACCGCCCACGCTATCAAGATACTGAACATGTCCTCATTGACCTGATGGCAGAAATGTGTGATATTGGTATGGTAGTAATCACAACATATTGCAATAATACATACAAATAATGCAAATCTGTGTTAGAAGTATTAATAACCTGGTTCACAAACTCCCTCCCTTGGCCTTCAAGTGATTATTCTTTCCGGCACTCCAAATACAAACAGCGCTTCTCAGGTACTGCTTGACTAAAATTAAAGTCTGTTATTCAGCAGGTATTAGTCCATTTAGCTGAAACTTCATTGCAGCAACCTCAAAATGGTAATTTCCTCAGTAGCTCAGGTATGGCCCCCATCCGCGGTTTGTGGTATGCATGCCACGACAACATCAGGGGCAAGCTCCCTAATGAGAGGCATACGGAGTGGTGTCCTGGGTGTTTCCTCCCAGATCTGGACCAGGGCTTCACTGAGCTCCTGGACAGTCTGCTGAGGTGCAAACTGGACTAAAACATAATGACCCAGAGGTGTGCTATTGGATTTAGATCAGGGGTAATGGAGGGACATTCAATGGTATCAATTTCCTTCATCCCCAGGAACTGCCTGCATACTCTCTCCACATGAGGCCGGGCATTGAACCCAGGACCCACTGCACCAGTGTTAGGGTCTGACAGTGTGTCAGGATTTCATCCTGATATCTAATAACAGTCAGGGTGCCCGGTCCTAGCCTGTAGAAGGTCTGTGTGTCCCTCCATGGATGTGCCTCCCCCTGACAATCACTTCACCCACCACCAAACCAGTCATGATGAGCGATGTTACAGGCAGCATACCGTTCTCCATGTCTTCTCCAGCTCCCCTTTCATGTCTTTTCACATGTGTTCAGGGTGAACCTGCTCTAATTCTGTGAAAAAAGCACAGGGTGCCAGTGGCGAACCTGCCAGTTCTGGTGTTTAATGGAAATGCCAATCGAGCGCCCGCGGTGCCATTAAAAAAAGTCTTAAATTGTACAAGAAAGTCTTAATTATGATTTCAAAGAGATCTTAAATTTGGGGATGGAAAGACCAGAGTATTGTGATATGGCTGAATGTGTCGATTAAACTTAATGAATAAACTGCACTGCACTTCAAAGTCGGTCCTCACGCGCTGCTTTATTGTTTTTGCTGTTACTGGGGAAACAGTTATATTTCTACTTCAAAGCGCTCCACCTGCTGGCAGAGAATGAATGAGCATTTTCAATAAAACTGTTGTTTTGTTCAGACAAATGCGAAAAATCACCCATGTTTTTTACCCTGCAAACACGAGAGCTTTAAATGTGAACTGGCGGATTGATAAAGAAGACAATGCATTATAAAAATCTAAACAAAGGGGTATTATGTATATGTATTATGATTAATATCGTAATTGTTGTTTTGCTGATGTGCGGATTTGATATTATTGAGTATATCGTGAAAAGCCAAACAAAACACCTACAGAATCTGGCCATAAAATGATGAAGTCTAGTATATTAGACTAGTTAGTGTGCTTGCCTCATTTAGAGAGTGTGTTCTTTTCTCTGCATTAATCAGTCTATTAAAATGCATTTAGAATTATCACAGTTCAAGATATGGGACAGAAAAATGTATACATTTATATCATTTCATATACAGGTAGTATGGCTGCTTCAACAAATAAGAATGGCGTGGAATAGTTAATTTATTTCCAGTAATTCAGCTCAAAATTATGGGGAAGTCGTGGCCTTTAATGGTTAGAGAGAGAGAGTTTAACGCATAACCCTAAGGTTGTGGGTTCGAGTCTCAGGCCAGTAATACCACGATTGAGGTGCTCCTTAAGCAAGCAAGGCAATCAACCCAACTGCTCCCTCTCGGCCAAGAGCATAAATGCACAGCCCACTGCCCAATTCCATTATCTCTACAAATCAGAATATGGTGACATGTCAATCAGCTAAATCAACTCAAAGAAACACCTGCAAGGTTTCCTGAGCCTTCAAAATGGTCTCTCAGTTTGGTTCACTTTAGGCTACACAATCATGGGGGAAGACTGCTGATCTGACAGTTGTCCAGAAGACAATCATTGACACCCTTCACAAGGAGGGTAAAGCAAGCCACAAACATTCATAAGCCAAAAGCTAGCTGTTCAGAGTGCTGTATCCAAGCATGTTAACAGAAAGTTGAGTGGAAGAGAAAAGTGTGGAAGAAAAAAGATGCACAACCAACCCGAGAGAACCGCTAGCCTTATGAGGATTGTCAAGCAAAAATCGATTCAAGAATTTGAGTGAACTTACAAGGAATGGACTGAGGCTGGGGTCAAGGCATCAAACCACCACACACAGACGATGTCAAAATCAAGGAATTTGGCTGCAGTTGTCGTATTCCTCTTGTTAAGCCACTCCTGAGGCATCTTACCTTTACATTATCTTTGGGTTTTTGTTAAATGTGAGCCAAAATCATCACAATTAAAAAGAACCAAAGACTTAAACTACTTCAGTCTGTGTGCATTGAATTTATTTAATATACGACTTTCACAATTTGAGTTTAATTACTGAAAACTTTTCCACGACATTCTAATTTATTGAGAAGCACCTGTATATACAATTACAAATGATTATATATAAATCGTCAGTTTGTTGTTTTACACATATGCGCAGACATTTTTTCATACACGACATCGTGAGATGCAAGAAACATATGGCAAGAAATCTGTAGACTCGTCCATAACAACAAAAGACAATACTTCATTGAACCTTTTCTAATAAGTGTGCACTGCAAACAAGAGCATTTTTGACAATCATTTCTATCCAGTCCGCTCATTTTATCGAGTTTAACCATAGCTGTCATCGGTTTGTTTGTCTGGCAGTGGCAGCAGATATGCGATGAAATTTCTAATTTGAGGCTGTATTACGTCGATTCTGGCACCCAACTGGCCGCCTCCAGTTTCCCCAGTGTTTCACTGCCTCCAGCTAGCGCTGTGACATCAGCTGACCCTAGTTACCTGTGGTTGGCCTGGTTGTGCATCAACACAACAACAGGCCAATCAGAAGATATGCTCATGAATATTAATTAGACAGGCTAAAATCGACCTGTTCTTAGCAGACCTCCTGAGAAAGGAGCTGTAAAAATATAATGAGATGGTTTTTGGTACTTATGCAGCAAATATATATTATTAAGGACATCAAAACCTAAAATAAAACTCCAGAAAAGTGTACAATATTGTACCTGTAAGGTACCTTTTCATTTTTGAAAATAATCTCAAACATCAGTTTTCAATGTTTTATGTTTAAAATATCAAAACATTATTTATGCATTTGTAACTGCAGGTTAAAGTATTTAATGTCCCCCAGAGCTGCATTAAACAGTGTGTAAATGCATCTTAAAGGGGTCATGACATGGTTTTTTTTATTTTATTATTATGGTCCCTTATGTTACAGTATATAGTATTACTATAGTTTTTTTTTTTTTAAACTTTTAAAATGTAGTGAATTATGACATTTTCCCACCTGTTTCTCATAATCCTTGGATTCAAACAGTCTGTTTTTGGGTTGTTTCCCCTTTAAGGTTCAGTGTGCTACGCCCACTGTTATGATTGGCTAACGACGGTGCCTATGGATCACTATTAACACCCCCAGCCAGAACATTTGTGGATTGAGCGTATTAACTGTTTAGTAGTAGTGGTGATGCATTGGCGATGGCTCTTGCAATGATAAAACCTTATATGTTTGAGCACATCTGCGTGGCATTGTAATTTTTCTGTACACAGACCCACTTTCGCTGTCCGTCGACTGAACACTTGTGGTAGCGCTGGCACGACAACGAGATTTAAATAGCCGAGGTTTGTCTTGTGCTGGAGGCGAGTCATATCACAAGTTTTGGTTGGAACCCCACTGCGCACCGTGACGATCACTTCTTACCATGGATCCAGAACGAAGCTGTATTTGGGAAGCTTGATGAAATAAATGGCACCGCTTTATAATGGGGAGGACGATCTTAAGCTATGAAACTTGGTGCAGGACGCTTTAATGGTGCAAAGACTTCTGAGATTCCAAAAGATCCAGAGGCAAAATTTGGTTTCTTTACTTCATGACCCCTTTAATGCCACTTCTAATGCCGCTTCTGTGTTTCCTCTGTAATGCAAGATAGATTTTGGTTGATTTTGATTTACCCTGGCTTCTGGTAACAGCCCAAATGCAAGAAATCAGGATTCAAAGATGGTGTACACTTTTAGAAAAAAAAATGGCTTAAAGGTAAAAATGCCCATAAAACTTGTAGGAAATTATTAATTTCTATCACTGCTGTGAACTGACCACACAGAATATGAAGAATATAAAAAAAATCAGGATTCAGCTGTCAGCACAATTAGAGAAAAGACATCAGCACAATAACCAAATTTAGACATGATGCAAAAAGAGATTAACTGTGCTGTTTAGTGAGCTTCATTGATTATAACGGAACTTTGATCACGATGAACTGAGATTACGGAGTGATTATAAAGGGAGTGTTAATGGAGTAAGGGTTAAGGCTAGACACAAAATATATGTGAAAATAGATGTGGGTTAAGGCTAGAGAATAACAACCTTTTCTCAATAAATTAGCATATTGTGATAAAAGTTCATTATTTTTCTATAATGTAAATGATAAAATTAAACTTTCTATATATTTTAGATTCATTGCACACCAACTGAAATATTTCAGGTCTTTTTATTGTTTTAATACTGATGATTTTGGCATACAGCTCATGAAAACCCAAAATTCCTATCTCAAAAAATTAGCATATCATGAAAAAGGTTCTCTAAACGAGCTATTAACCTAATCATCTGAATCAACTAATTAACTCTAAACACCTGCAAAAAGATTCCTGAGGCTTTTTAAAACTCCCAGCCTGGTTCATTACTCAAAACCGCAATCATGGGTAAGACTGTCGACCTGACTGCTGTCCAGAAGGCCATCATTGACACCTCAAGCCAGAGGGAAAAGACACAGAAAGAAATTTCTGAACGTAATAGGCTGCTCCCAGAGTGCTGTATCAAGGCACCTCAGTGGGAAGTCAGTGGGAAGGGAAAAAAGTGTGGCAAAAACGCTTACACCCTGAGGAAGATTGTGGGTGACTCCGGACTCCTGAGGAAGATTGTGGGAGAAGGACCGATTCGGCAAGATTTCGTTTTCAGCACGACCTGGCACCTGCTCACAGTGCCAAAACCACTGGTAAATGGTTTACTGACCATGGTATTACTGTGCTCAATTGGCCTGCCAACTCTCCTGACCTGAACCCCATAGAGAATCTGTGGGATATTGTGAAGGAGAAAGTTGAGAGAGCATAAGACCCAACACTCTGGATGAGCTTAAGGCAGCTATCGAAGCATCCTGGGCCTCCATAACACCTCAGCAGTGCCACAGGCTGATTGCCTCCATGCCACGCCGCATTGAAGCAGTCATTTCTGCAAAGGATTCCCGACCAAGTATTGAGTGCATAACTGAACATAATTATTTGAAGGTTGACTTTTTTGTATTAAAAACACTTTTCTTTTATTGGTCGGATGAAATATGCTGAAATATTTTTTTTGAGATAGAATTTTGGGTTAGTGCATTATGTGATCCAACTGCCAGAGAGACATACACGGTCAGTGTTTTACAACACACTTATTTTCAGGGTTTACTTCAGGTTTCAGACATTTAACTACACAAAACTACTACAAAAATTCATTTATAGTTTGTACAACACACTTATGTGTATGGTATGAAAATAATAAATAATTATCAGCAGAAGACTGGAAATTTTGTCCCAATTCTTTCACTTAAAACTGCTTGAATTTGGAGTGAGATATAGAGTTAGTGGCTTTATTGCATCAGATAAATATGTCACTTTGCTCAGAGCTGCTTGGTTCGGGTTTGGGTTTGCGATCTCTAACCCAGGATAAAACCTGCTCCAGAGCAGGGTAGCGCAATGTATTTACCATGGTAACAAAAACCCAATCAAACCAACCTTCTTGAGTCTGAAAAAGCGCCAGAGCTTCTGTCTAAACTAAATGTAAACTTCTTACCTGGGTAAAAAACTGAAAAAAAGCTTTTGTGCAACAGGCCTCTGGTACCTCCTCCATGATAATACTGTGAAACTGTGCTGGGGAGACACACCAAACCTCCTTGTGATAGCACGTATGGATGTGCCAATCCCCTGGAGGATGCAACCCTGATTGGATTGCAGGTACTGCCTCATGCTTACAGATAGTGTCAAGGACCCCTAATAAAACACTACAAAGGCAAAATCAGTCAGGAAGAGAATAAAGAGAACAACTGTCTGTGGCTACGCAATCAAAATCATTCCCTTTTTGGGGGTTGTTGTCTTTACTGTTAGCTCTCTCCAGTGCACTTGTTCTCACCCTCGGGGAAGAATCACATCTCTGGCAGGCCCCTCCTCCCCGTCCCGGGCCCTCAGAAGCGATCTAACCCCCCCTCATACTATGGGACCCCTCTGTTGAGCAGTGTATGAATGTAAAATTGTTTGCACTCTCTGACTGACGGTTTAATGTATTCCTTTTGCTACATTTTCGGTACCCTTTGCTCTGTTCCTCGTTTTTCCTGTATTCTCAGAGTAGGTTTCCTCATTTGTCAAGTGGTCCTGCAGCATCTGTTCGGTTTCAGTCAATCATCCGTCTATTGCAACCCTGTGTTATCTCACTTCATTGTCAGTCTCGTCTATGCTATGCAGCAGTTGTTATTCTCCCTGTGATCTCTCCTGAGTTTACAGTTTGTGGATTTATAATAAATACTGTTTTCTGCATCTCCTTCGTCGCCAATTGCTTTACTACATGTCACGTGACAAACAAGAATATGAGTAGTAATAATCAACATAGGATAAGTCCCAGCTCACACATTATGGTTTGGTAAACAAGTCAATGTGGGGGCCGTTATCTCAAGTGTGTAAAAAGTCACTTTCCTTGTGAATCTACGCTGTAGAAGATATCAGATGTTAGATAGCCTTTACACCACTAAATGTAGTGCTTTTAGATTTAAGTAGCTAAGTGGTCTTGTAAATATTAGCTATTTGGATTTTGGTCATACTATTTTACTGGTACCAGCCCATTTTCACATATAACAATAAAAAAATAATCATGGAAAATTGTTGAATAAATAAGAAATTACATAAATTATATAGTAAGTTGTAGTCTGACCAATATGAAGGATTTGTGAGATATCATTAACTCTTTAAGAGCCTCTTAATGGTATTATCAACACTGGGGCAAGACGCAGTAATAAAATTGGTTTTATTAAGAAAGGATAGACAAGAGTAACTAAAGTGCAAAAGATTGATAAATGCAAATGACTGAGTTGGATGTTACTACACTGCAAAAAAAAAATAAAAAAAGTGTTTTTGTCTTGTTTTCTAGTGTAAACATCTTCAAATTCTTAAAAGCAATATGAATTTAATCTACAAGTAAAATTATCTAAGGTATTGAGTTTTCCTTTTTAAAAAACAAAGTTTGTTTTTTTGTTTTTTTAAAACAATTGACAATTTTCAAGCGACAACTGAAAACTCATCTCTTTCGAAACTACTTGGCTTCATCGTAAAAAAAACCCCTCTCTTTATTTATTCCTTCTTTTCCAGCTTGTACTTTCTATCGAACAATGTCTAAAACTTGGTATTACAAAGCACTTCTCACTGTGTTTGTTTGCCTCTTTAAGAAGAATAGCTTTGTATCTCCCAATTGTACCAAAGTCACTTTGGATAAAAGCCGTCTGCAAAATGACTAAATATAAATGTACATGTAAAACAAGCAAAAAATATCTAAGTAATGGGGCAAAGAAAAAATGATCTTGTTCAGCTTCCTTTTATATATGTAAGCCGGAGGGATGAGGGAGCCTGGTGGAGCCAGGGGTGGACTGATTGACCACAGCTGGGTCCAGCGGGCCAAGGCCCGGAGTCTGGGTCTCTCAGAGACTGGAGGCAGAGAGACCAATCATTCTGCATCCACTGTGATGATGGAGGATGGCAGGACCCATGGAGCCTGCACTGCATTGATGGTGGGCTGTGAGGGCAAGTAGAGGGCTGCTAGATGACAGCGGTGGAGGAGGCAGGAGTGGGTGGGTGGGATGCCTCCGGGCTTAACTTGGGACCAGGAGCCCTCTCAGGAGGCTGGGATGTGGGAACAAGAGCCTTGTCTGGGCTAGACATGGGAACAGGAACTTTCTCTGGGCTAAACTCAGAGGCAGGAGGGACAGAGTTTCACCGACCAGGGAAGGAAGAAGGAAAGGGGGCAGTGGCCTGCAAACAAGCCAGTTAAGTTTCCTCCACTTTGCTCCTCTCTGTGCTTCTCTCTGTCCGCGGTTTTCTCCCTCATGGAGGGTGTAAAAGATCTGTGAGCTCTGGCTCTGTGGTGGATCCTCAGCTCTGTCGCGACTCCTAAGGGCGAAGCGGCTAGATGCGGTCGCTGACGGGCTCGGGCTTCAACTCCAAGCAGTGAGGGAGATGGTGGGCTGGGCTCTGGGTCTCGCTTATGTTCCAGATCAGGGGGTAGAACCTCTCAGACACCGGCGATTACTTCCCTCCAGCTCAGTCCAGTGGTGTCTGGGGGAGGAGGTCAGCGAGGCGATGTTAATTTGCCCGATCCAGAACAGTGAGTTCAGCGTAGCATGCGAAGCATGCCCGTAAAAATGGCAGATGGCTTAACTCAACCCGCATACTCAATAGGGGAAAGGTCCTTTCGGCCAAGGGAGGTAAACTTATTCAATTAGTTTCCTTTAAAAGGGCTGGATTATCGTATTGAAAATTTGATGGAGGCCTATGGGGTTGGGGGGCCATCTCAGTCTCTTTATGGGGGTCTATAAAATAAGAAAATAAAATTAAATGCATATTCAGCAGTAAAATGAATTAACATTACCAACAGCAACTTCTATGAAAGGTTAACATTTGTGTTGTCTGTCAATAAAAAAAAAAAAAAACAAAAAAATTGATCGAAAAACATTGATTAATATATTGTCATAATTTCACACTGAACCTTCAAATGAATGCGTTGAAACAGCATAAAGATGGTATATTTTAAATGTTTAAAAACATCTCTTTACACCAGTTCTTTTATTAATAACACATTTTTGATAATACTGTTGATGATGTCTCTATTAAATGCAGCTTCCTCTCAATTTTAGCCATTAATTATAGGCATTCAACATTACAGTATAATTGAAAGTGTTATTTTTAACATTTATAGGCTCTGAAAAAAATATAACAACGCTTAAGTGAATGTAAAACCATCTTCACATAAACTATAAATTGTATATATATACATAAACTATATAGATTAATATTTATTCAAGCTACAAAAGTTAATCAGCGACTAGAACACTCGCCAGTGTTTCCTCTTTTTCTTTTTCCCGTGATTTCCATCAATGACAGACTTCAGCACGTTTCACTCTTAAAAGCAGCAGTCTGACGCGGCGTTATGCATATCTGATTACATTTCCGATTCTTCTCCCAACTCTTCATACAATTATTTTGGACCTTATAACTAATCTATAGGCCGGATTTTCAAAACCCACTCACCAAAACCGTGCATTTTGATTACATAACTGTATGTGTTTGTCCTGTGAAGTTCTACTACGGCATTGTCAGGCGGCTAGCCGAAAGCATACATTCAACCAAACGATGCAGACTCTTCTAAAACTATACTGCATTTGATAATCACCTTCAGTCCAGTCTAAGCCAGGCGTCTACTGAGAGCCGATAAGCGCTGTCTTTATACTCGTTTAATCTAGAGTTGTGGATATCTCCCAACTCCTCCTCCACCTAGCTGTTTGTCAAGGCTGCGATCTACTGTTGCTGGCTGGTCTCCGGTGGAGCGCTGTTGTTGTTCGCGTCTCTTCTTTTCTTTTTCCGGCTGGCGGTCTGCCAGTAGTTACCACCCTTATTGGATTAAACTAATTAGTGCAAACACAATACACAGGCGCGATCTGCGTGCTTACTCTCTCTACAGCGGGCGGATGAAGATGATTGGCGGGCTGCCAATTGAATAACCCTGATCGATAGGAATCAATGGGGAAACAAAAAAAGCAAACACTGTAAAAAAAAAAAAAAGAGAACGACAAAAACGGGGGGAGGGGGGAGGACATACACATAAATAACACTGTTTAGGTCCAAAGGGCCGGTGTTTGTCACAGTGCCTACAGCTGAGGAAGGGAGCGAGGAACACAGGAGAATCTACAATAAACTGTCTTTTAATATCGAAAATGGGAATACATGAAGCACAATGGACGTATTTAAAAGAAGATCACCAATCTCCTCGCGTGAAAAACAATTGTTCCTGAACAGAGACTGGCAATATATCTAAAAGGTATGGACACACCGCGTATTCAAACTGTATGCTTGCTAGGGACGCAACCCTATCCAAATTTATTTATGAAGGATGAAAGTTTCGCTTCTACAGTGGCTGAGTTTTCAAAACACCTCTTAAAATGCTTGCTAGGGACGCAACCCTATCCAAATTTATTTATGAAGGATGAAAGTTTCGAGACGGTGTGTAATAGCGTGACTGACACAGGCGTGAGGTCATATTTATTTTTTTAATGTGTGAAAAAATTCAGATGAAAAATTTCTGACCTCTAGTGTGCGGTGACCTTTAGGTTTTTAAAATTAAGTACCAGTGATCAGAGAAAGAGCGCATGGTGATCAGATCTAGCCCTTTGATCAATGGACTGCTGAAGTCCCTCAGTCCTGTCTTCCACAGAGTGATCACGTCTTGAGGGATAATCAGAATCAGAATGAGCTTTATTGCCAGGTATGTTCACACACATACGGTGTGAATTTGTTTCGCGGACAGAAGCTCTGCAGTGCAAAAAAAAAAAATAATAAAGAACAAAAAAAAAAATACAAAAAAAAAAAATACAAATAAGTAATGACAATATACAAATTGACAATTGTATAGCAGGTATATTATTACAATGAAACAGTTGTGCATGTACAGGTATATTATGTGCAAAAAAAATTTAGGTACACTAAGTATGTAAGTTAGATAAATAAGTGTATGTGTATGTAAATATAAATAGGTGTAGTGTGTTCCACAGTTATTATCAAGTGTTCATTAGATGGATTGCCTGGGGGAAGAAACTGTTCCCTGTGTCTGACCATTCTGGTGCTCAGAGGCTCTGTAGAAGCGTCGACCAGATGGGCAACAGTTCAAAGAGGGGAGTGTGCTGGATGTGAGGGGGTCAAGAGTGATTTTGCCAGCCCCTTTTTGCTCACTCTGGATAAGGTACAGATCTTGAATAGAAGGGGAGGGGGTTGTACCTAATGATTCTTCTCAGCAGTCCAGGACTACCTCCTGTAGTCTCTGAGGTCAGATTTAGAAGCTGAGCTGAACCAGACAGTTACTGAAGTGCAGAGGGAATGGATTCAATGATGGTGGAGTAGAACTGTTTCAGCAGTTCTCGTGGTAGGGATTGAATTTCCCTCAGCTGGAAGCTAAGGTAGCGCACCTCTGCCAGGCCTTTCTTTCTTTTTTCACAATGGAGTCAATGCGAATGTCCCACTTCATGGTGTGGTTCCCAGGAACCTGAATGACTCCACTGCAGTCCCAGTGCTGTGGGGAAGAGCGCAACCCTGTGGGAGCTCCGGGTGCTGATTGTGTGTCTGGTGCTGGATGTGTATTTTCCCAGCCTTACTAGCTGCTGCCTGTCTGTCAGGAAGCTGTTGATCCACTGACAGGCAGGAGGGGTGGAGCCCAAACAGCACATCTTCTTTTAAACATACAGCTACATCTCAGTGCACCACAGTTCATTGATATAAAAGCATGTCCTGTCCCGTAGCATGCATTTCCCCGTTGATTCTAAGCGTCGCTGATCGCGGCCTAAAACAGCTGAAAGTCCGGCAGATGGAGCTGCTTGTCGGTATATGGCGTCATTGAGCCAGGTTTCCATGGAAACACAGGTAGCAGCAGTGTGATAAATCCTTATTTGTCCGGGAAAAAGCAGAGGATTTCAGTCCATTTTGTTGGGTAGAGAGCAGAGATTTGCTAGATGGATGCTAGGCAATCAGTGTTGAAATCAAGGCTTCCTGGGTCTAACGAAGCACTCAGCTTCGCTTTCCCCGCTTCTGCTTTTTTGAAGCTGGTTTGATCAAGCCAGCTGCTCCACCGACAATAGCGTTCAGTAAAAGCGTCGGAATAAGTGGAAATCGGTAAAGATTTTCGTGGTGTGTTCTGCCAAATGTTCAGCAGTTCGGCCCTGGTGAAACTGTTTGTTTTTTCCTGTTTTTGTTTGTCAAAACATCAAAAACAGTACAAACACTGGAGAGCCAAGCACCAGCAGCCGCTCAGGCGCTCATCGCAGGTACTACACAAAGCAATTCCTGAGCAGAGGTTGTGCAGAAGAGTTTCTTCCAAAATACTACCATTTCTGCGTTTTATGGCCAGGTCTGCCACCCAGCACTCCCCATATGTAACGGAGGCCAGCAGTAGGAAAAGCTGTGCAGGTAAACCTCACTCCCCTGATTCAAGAGATGCACCATGCTTAATTAACGCCATAGTGGTTGCAGTCAATGTTCCTAATTAATTTTTTCTCTTGCTGAGCAAAACTTTTCTCTATAATGGGCGACATTTCGGCCACACCTGAGCAAAAAAAAACATTGTTTATACCAGACTCCTGTACAGTGCACACACAAAAGTGTGTGTAACTTTTAACCTTAATGTGCTATTTGTATTTGATTTTGACCTTGGACTAAATGATGTACATTTTAGATTACCTGATGAAAACTTACTGAATATTATTTCACAAAATAATACTGTGAAATATTATTGCAATTTCAAAAATAAAAGTTTTCTATTTCAATATACTTTAAAACTATAATTAAGTTCATTCCTATGAAGTTAAAGCAATTTTCAGCATCACATTACTACCAGTCTTCAGTGTCACATTATCCTTCAGAAATCATTCTAATATGCTGATTTTATTATCAGTGCTGGAAACTGTTTGTGCTAGCTTTTAATATTTTTGTGGGACTTGTGATCCCTTTTGGGATTCTTTGATAAATAAAAAGTTAAAAAGGACAGTGTTTATGGCCTATTCAAAATAGCTCAAAATTTTGTGTTACAATATACACACTACTAAAAAGTTTGTGGTCAGTAATTTTTTCTTCTTTTTAAAGAAATTAATACTTTCTTATTCAGCAAGAATGTGTTAAATGGATTAAAAAAGTGATAATAAAAGACATATTTTTAGTAAAAAGATTTATTTTTGCAATAAATGCTGTTCTTTTAACTTTTTATTAGCACCCAAGAATCAAAGAGAAAAGTATCACATGTTCCAAAATAAAAAAATAAAAAATAAAAAATAAGTAAAAATATTAAGTATTACAACAGATTCAACACTGATAGTAAATCAGCATATTTGAATGATTTCTGAAGGATAATATAACACTGAAGGTTGGAGTAATGATGCGGGAAAATTCCAGCTTTTGCTCTATCGTGGAATAAATTATATTTTTAAAGTATATTAAAACAGGAGAAAACCAATATTAGAAATTGCACACATGTTTCACAATATTACTGTTTTTTCTGTATTTTCTATAAAAATAAATACATCCTTGATGAGCAGAGACTCCATTACTAAAACAAGGTTAATTATTAGTAGTTGTCAATGATAACTATATCATAATTTCATTCAATAAGCCTGCTTACATAATATGAGTAATAGTGTAAGGGTATATTTATTATGTATATATAAATACACACACATAAATTATATATTTAGAAAATACACGTAGCATACACATTTATATATTTATATTCTTATATTTTATATTATATATAAATATATTTAATATATAAACATAACATATTCTTTTCTTAAATATATATTGATGCATGTGTGTGTATTTAGGTATATACATAATAAATATACACAGTATACACACATATTATGTTATGTAAACAAAACTTTTTATTTTGGATGTGGGATTAATCGCGATTAATCATTTGACAGCCCTATTTATTAGGTTTATAATATAGGCCTAACATAATATAATATCAAAAACAAACTGAAGCAATTTGAAACTGACAGAATACAGACGGAATAGAATAGAATAGAATAGAAGGAGAAACTGAAGCAAGCATTTAAACTCATAGAATAGAATACAATAGAATAGAAACTGAAGCATTACTAAACTGATAGAATATAGAATAGAAACTGGAAGCATTTAAACTGATAGAATAGAATACAATAGAATAGAAGTCTTGAAGCATTTAAAACTGATAGAATAGGAATAGAAACTGAAGCATTTAAACTGATATCCTGTAAGTTAATATTTAATTTAAAAAAACGTGAACGTCAAATTCTTCTATAGCTATGTAAAACTACACCTGTGTGTGACTGTAAATGTCTCTGGAGTTTTGTTACCGCTCTGTGCCCATCATCCGCTTATTTCCGTTAACTTAATCAAGTCGCTCTTCTTTAATACATGATGACGCTTTATTCATGTCATTGCGCTTATACCGTCAAGTACTCGATTTGAGCTATTTCAGCACGCGAACTATTAAAATATTCTGGCTTCTAAGCATGCACTCCATTTGTCGTGACATTCTTTTTCGATGAAACTAACCGATTCATCGGGTTCTTAACTCTATCGCGGATATCAACTCTGTAGCGGTTTATCCGAGCATTTCGTAATTCATTCGCTGCGAAATGGCTTTCCCAACTCATTTATGCGTAGCGCTGCACATTATTTCCTCTTCGCGCTGCCAGCGTGGAAGAAGTGGCAAGGCCGGCGCTGCTGCGCAGCTAGAGGGAACATTGGTTGCAGCCATTTAGCCTCCTTGTTAGCGCGCCCGCCTCCCATGCCGGAGAACCGGTTCGAAAATTCACTCGAGCAAGTACGCAGGCAGCGGCTGCGAGGACCCGGGAAAGAGGGGTTACATATATTTTAGTTATGGCTATTAAGTAAAAATAGAATTTATTTATTTTTATTTTTATTGTTTTTATTCAATGCAATTGTTGATATAAGATTGTTGCAATGGGGAAACAACATTCAAACTCCATCAGCAACATTTTGTGGCATGATATCAATCACCACAGAAATAACTGTCAACTCATTCTTTAGTTAAACCAGTAAACATTAAATCATGCCCTATTTCAGTAGTATTCTCATAAGGTTTTCAACATTATATGTAACAACATTACTTTGCTGATTTTGTCTCTGTAAATTTACATTCAGATCCAGATGGATACCTCAGAAAGGCGGCGGACATTTCTCTATATCACTCCTAAAAAGATTAGCTATTTTCTGTTGTAAGCCTAGCATTGTGCTACAAACCTCATAAATATAGTTTAAACATCTGTTAAACCCGGAACATCCCTTTAAATATGATTAACAATTAACTTTTTATCTGAAGCACTATAAAATCAAGCAACAAAGCGACAGTAAATCAGGACACTATAAAAAGAGCATGAGGGTCTGTGAGGATGACAGAGCAAGAGCTGAACATCAGTGAAGAATGAAGGGTTTGTTATAAAATACATTGCTGCTGCTGGAAACTCCCTTGTGTTTGTGGTACAGCAGCAGGTAGATGGAGTGACTCGCTGAGAATGAGATCAGTCAACAGCTGAGCATTGAGGACAGAAGACAGAATCCAGCTCTAGACAGTGTAACGGTAACAGAAGAGGAAGCAAGTGCAAGTAATAAACGGGAATTTATTGTGGTGGAGTCTTTGCATCCCGTGTGGTGAAGAGTGGACGGGGTTCCAGGAGGGTCAGGACGCACAGCCAAGATGAACACACAAAGCACGCTTTTGGAACCCGCCGTACCGGATAGAGAGAAAAATCAAAATGACCGAAAAACAGTGCCCACGGAGCCCAGCCTGGAGTTGAGTCTTTGGCAAATTCCCATTCTAAATTCTTATGATCGGTCCAGGACGATGAAAGGTACCTCCGCACCCCCTCCAACCAATGATGCCACTCTCCAATGCTAATTTGACGGCCAACAACTCTCTGTTACCAATGTCATACCATGCTTCAGCAGGAGATAAACGATGGGAAAAGAATGCTAAAGCGATGCATCTTGTCACTGAGGCAGCTGGGTTGGGGAAGCTAGAACTGCACCTACCCCATCTTCCGATGCGCCGACTCCCTCCACCCACCAATGAACCGACGGGGGACTAGGGGCTTATCAAGATGGGGTTTAAACGGCTGCTCTTGAGGTTGGAGAATACAGTTCGGGTTAGATGACCAATCTGAACGTAGTTCCGGGGAGGGGTCAGGTAAGAGGTGAAACCAGCTGGCTGAAATTACACAAAACGCCATAAAAATAGGCGCAACCCCTGGTGAAACCGGCCAGGGTCTACGGAATCTGGATTTGGCTAATTCCATTACAGCCTTAACCTTGTCAGGATCCATACGTATTCCCCTCAGACGAGACGATAACCTAGGGAAGGAAACACTGTGCATGAGCCACGATTTCTCCTCCTTGACACAAAAGCTTTCCATTCTCTCTCTAGAAACTCCTTGAGCACTCGCCTGACATGTTGCACGCCTTTTGGGGAGACGAGAAAATATGCATCCCGTTAAAAATATATAATTATTTACCAGTCTCCCCCAACACCCTTAACAGTGGGTTTGGGAAAAAGCGCGCCGTTGGAGAGCCCAAAAGGCATCACCAAATATTCAAAGTGCTCTGGGGTGTTAAAGCGCTTCCACTCATCCCCCTTCCTGATGCGACCAAAAAGATAAGCCGCTCGAATCCACTCTTTGAAGACGGAGCCCCCTGAACCTCTCCTGGGGGGAGGGCACAGGCAAAAGGGTACGATTCTTTCCGGGATGGTTCACCTCGGTAATCAATCAAGGTCAGAGAACCATCCTTCTTCCCCAATAAAAAGAATCCCGCCTCACTGGAGAAGAGGAAGGGCTGATGAACCCCCATGCTGAGTAAATCAGAAATATATTTTCTCCATGGCCTCCCCTCTCAGGAACTGGGAAAGAGTAAAGCTTGCCTTTTAGGGCGGAGACTAACCTGAACTAACCTATGGCACAGTCATAGGGACGACAGCGGGAGGGGATGAGAAGCAGCCGGGATCTCACTGAACACTCTTTCAGGTCCAGTGCACTCATGGGCACGCTTTGACAAAACCGCTGCCTCCTCCCCTGAAACACCACAGAAACGACATGCAGGACAAGCAGAAACCAGACAAGACCTCATGACAACATTCACTCCACGAGGTGATAGTGTTGGAACCCCAATCCACCTGCAGTGGGTTGTGGTTTGATGTCAGGGTGACTAAGGACACAGCCACAGGGGAGTCCCATGAGGGAGAAAGGGGAGGTTCTCGGCAGGCCGCTTGAGGTGAGAAGCCACTGACCATCTCGACCTCAAACCCTGCGGCACCGGACTGAATTCTCCTGATCAAACCTGGAAGACACTGCCAATCCTCTCGCAGCCCTCTCCACTAATTTCTCAGTTCTGTTCCCACACCCCCTCGCATTTACTGGGAGTGTGGAGGTACTGGTCTCCTTATATCGAAACGATTGGAAATTTGATCTTCAACCATCACCTACAGGTAATGGTTCATTTGAATCAGCATGCTATTACTGTAACCCACCCCTGTTAAAATCCACTTCTCTTGTGGTCATTTATCGGCCCCCCACGCCAACTGGGAAACTTCTTGGAGGAATTGGATTTGCTGCTATCAATGACCCGGTCCTGCAGTAGATTTGCCCTTTATACAACATTAGGGAAGATTAGACCTCTTTCCTGTCAGAGCAAGCCACCCAACTTCTGTCCAAGCTCTTGTTCTCTCCAGACTGACTATTGTAATGCTCTCCCTGGCGGCCTTCCTGCATGTACCATTTCAAGCCCTGCAACTGATCCAGAATGCAGCAGCTGAGGTGGGTTGTCTTCAATGAGCCAAAACAAACAGCACCTCTCCTACCACACATACCAGTAGCTGTCGTACCAAATTCCAAAGGTACTGATGTTTGCCTACAAGATCTATCACTGGCACGGCGCCAACATACCTAAAGCTCATTAGTTCAATCTTATGCGCCCAGTAGCTTGCGCTCTGCAAGTGAATAACGACGCCTTTGTGTGCCATCCCAAAGAGGTTCAAAATCACTCACTGGACTTTTTCCTGACTGCGCCCAGCTGGGTGGAATGACCTCCGATCTCAATTTCTAACAGCTGATCTTTACCTACTACAAAAAAACATCTAATATACTCATCTTTTTTCACTGCACCCTAACCAACTAATACCTTAGTACTTACCTCTTTCTTTTTCTTCGACCATCATATTCTTAAAAAAACCCCTGGCTACATGTTCTGTACTAGACCAACTTGAGATCACACTTGTCATAGCACTTGTATACCGTTGTTGTTCTTTGTTGATCTGATTGCTTCCTATTGTTCTCCATTTGTAAGTCATTGATAAAAAGCGCCTGCTAAAGGATTAAATGTAAATGTAAAATGTTATGGGTCCAGTGGTGGGTAATGAAGTGTCTCTGGCCATTGAGTGCTTGACAGTGATTCAGGAGAGAGGAGGATCGGAGTCTCAGGTGTTGTGCCAGAGTGGTGTCCATAAAGTTACCTCTGCTTCCGTCCAGAAAGGCGGATAGGTGGGCGCATGGTTGGCCCATCTCAGTTTCATCGAAGGAGAGTGGATGATGTTGAGGAATTCCCGGGCGGAGATCCCACCCGATAGTAGCCTCAAATTTACCACCGGGCTGGCTCCTTTACTGGGTGTGAGAGTAGAAATGTCCAGAGCCACCGCACAAAGGCAAAGTCCCCGACCGCCTCTCTCTCCTCCCGGTCAGTTGAGCCTCACCCAATCTGCATGGGTTTGTGGATCTAAGACGGACCGCCGTGGTTCTCTACTGAAGCGTTCTCTCAAGGTTGCTGGGAAGACGCGGTACAGAAGAATGGTGTTCCCAGCTTATCGATGCAGCACCACGCCGAGCTCAAGTCGATGAGTCTGTTGAGGCTGGCTGGCAACTTGAGGAGGTAGATCTCCAGAACACGACCGCCAACCCATGCACGGTAACATATCCCACCGCGCCCCTTGTTCCACTTGCAAGCCGGCCGCAAAGGCGCGGTAAATTTGATGGAGTAATCCCACACGGAGGATTCCCGTTTGAGCCCGTAGCTCGCGGGCCTCTCCCGCCATGGTCGTCAAGACCCTCTTCATCTCCTCGAGAGGGAGGAACGAGGCGCAGGATGGATCTCGGTTCTCCCACACTGCCTCGCCTCCCCTACAGGGCAGCCTTCCCGAAAGCAGAGTCAGCACGAACGCCACCTTGACCTCGAACTCAAAGGTGCGAAGGCTGCAGGGGAGAAATGGCGGAACACTTCTGTCAAGAATGTTCCTGCAAAAGTTGGGCTCACCGGAGTAGTTCTCGAACAGGTAATGGTTCCGGGCCGGTAGCTGGGTTCAGGGGACAGTCTGGAACAGACGGTGCGGTGGCGCAGCGGGAGTGAAGCCAAACGGTTGATCTGCTGGGTGAGCTCGACACCTGGTGTCACCAGTGCTTGACAGCTGCCTGGTGTTGGACGATGGTCTCCTTGCCGCTGATCCACGCGATTGAAGCTGTGGTGGATGAATTCTGAGGAAGTGAGCGTGGAACTTGCTGCTTCCATGAGTGTCAGAGCCGCTCTGTAACGGTAAATAAGGGCGAAGAAGCAAGTGCAAATAATAAAACAGGAATTTACATTGTCAGAAGTCAGGTACTACCAAGGAATCCAGGTGAGAACAACAGGTGGTTGAGGTGATGACTGACGGTGATCCAGGAAATGGCTGATGTCCGGTGGTGATCCAGGAAGTGCGGAAACAATCAGTGCTGGCGAAGCGACACACACAACTCCACCCACATAGTGTGCAAACCCGAGGCCATGGTTTTTCACCAGCTGTGACGAGACAGAACCTTGCGAGAGATGAATCTGACAGCCAACAATACTGCCATCTGAGTTTCCCCTGACATCCACGCAGCAGCACTGAGAGAACTGGATCACACCGGCTACAGAGCAGAAAGCCAACATCAGGAGCCTTAGAGATGCGACTGAGGACTGTAGAACTGCAGAACAACAGACGCTCATCCTGAAGAGCTGAACAAGAAAATGATGGGATCAAGATTTCAGAACATTCACTCTTTTATCAGAGATTCAGGAAAACACCAATGCAATACACTGCATGGTGTAAACACAGTGTAAAATTGAATACTTACTGTAAATCTTGTTATCTATCGATATATTATTATAAGTATTTTAAACATTTTCACAGAAATTCCCTCAAATCTTACTGAGAGTCAAGTGGAGGAGCTTGAGAAAGGAAAATAGAGGTAAAACTTCGTGATTGCAACTGTTGCCCAGTGTTTACATCCTCAGTGTTAAACAGTAATATATCACATTACATATTTTTCAATCACAGACAGAGAGATAGCTTTTTTCAGCTGCACTGATGGGAATCTGGCAGTGGACATATCGGGTCCTTTTACCACTGAAACTACCTAATTCACAGGAACGTCTTCACAAACATAGGGAACGCTTTCCACAACCCTACCCACTACAGGTAATTATCAATGAAAAAAAACTCAATAGTAATGAGAATCCTTCTGCTCATCTAAAAGCTTCTCTGTAAAGTTGTAGTAATGTGAATAAGAGAATCGTAATGATCTGCCATGTTTCAAAACTATTACACTGTGCACAGCTGATACTCTTTATCTTTGTTATCTGCTGTAGGTATTTTCACAGCCCCACTGAAAGGAGCTGCATATTAAACAACTTCTCTGTCTATGGTATTTGTAGTCCCTCATCCTCAGCAATTGTCTCCATTGTGAAGAACGGAGAGAGGGGTGGTTGTAGCACAAGGACAACAGAGTCAGGGTGTTGTAAACTCCCTCAAAAGGAGTTGTGTTGACTTGGGGGTTGGAGATGTCGCTCATTTGAGACTTTGGTCTGGAGTAAGGGATATATGATGACCAGAATAACTAATGAGACATGTTCAGTGTGGTTATCTACTGCTCTTAAGATAACAGAGCTTTGCAGAATGTGATTTCAGTAAAAACTAAAACCTTAGCTGGAAGGATTTAACATGACAATCATGAAGAATTATTAACATAAGAACCTGTATTTGCAAATAGATTACTGTATGAAGTCAATATATTATGCTATACTCATAAGTTCTCAGCTGTCTATGCATGTAACTTTGTATAAAGAGTTTCAGCATTAGACCCATGAATATCATGACCTGTGAGCATTTTTTAAAGTAGTAAGATAGATATCTGAAAAATAAAAGATTTTAAGTGTAATATTACTAATTTTTTTTTGTTCTTATCTCTTCATCTTTCATTAAAGAATAAAGAATTATTGTTCCATTTTTTACTATGTCTAATTTTTTTTAGTCATAATATGTTAGATCAACAATTCTTGCTTTGAAGTCATGATAATATGGATATATAACAAGTATTATCAAAGACTTCTTATTTACAATCTTTACAGTCTAAGTCTCAAAGTCAATTAGTCAATTGTTAAAAACAAACAAAGAAGTTATTTTTCTCGGTCAAAAACTTATTTTATCAAAAAGCTCATTGTACATTGATCTAAGCTCAAACCAGGCTTCAGACAAGGACCGATGTTCGTTCCATCAGGACGCTTCCAGACACACGGTATGCAATTTTTTAAGTTTCCATTGTCAGAGGTTGTGAATGGTACAAAAAGTGAACCCCACATACCACTTTTTGGGGTTCCTAGCAGAGTCTGGTACCTAAAGGGTGGAGCTAGACTCACTGCAGATCAGGGTGACCATCCCAAACTTTACCAAAAATGCTCCGGGGGGAAAGACCCCAAAAAAATTCTATTCCTTAAAAAATTGTGGGGCAAAGGGGGAAAACTTCCATGTAACAGTTTAATTTACACTAGATCAAAGACTAGTCCCACTCCATTTAGCATAATATATGGCAGGGGTTTCTTAATCACTTTTTGGGAGAGTTTAGGGGGTTCAATTAATCAACCACTTGAACAAGCTAAAACAAAGTCCGATTGCTAGAAAACAACCGTGGGGTTTTATCAAGTCTGGGTTTAAAATCTGAGGAAATTTGACTTTTAGGGCCAGAATTGAGAACCTTGTGGCAAGCAAGCCAGTGAATGGGGATTAATTTGGGGGAATCCAAAACCCCCCTAGTTTTTTGGAAAAATCCCGGGGTTTTCACCTGAGGCCCGTAGAACCCGCTCTAGAAAGGAAAACCCGGGACGTGGCTGCATTGAAATCCATACTCTGAGTAGGTATCATTAGTAAGTATATTATCAAGCACTAAGTACATACTTAGCCTAATGTTAGGGAAGGATTGACACATTCGCCATGTGAGTTTTTCATTGACCCCCCACATAATAACAAGCACAACTTAAGGGTATGGCCATGCACAACATCAACTTTATATTAACTTAACATAAAAACCCCTCCAAAAACCCCATTTATACCATCCTCTATTTTAATTTTTCATTTAGTCATTTAGCAGGACGCTTTTTTCCAAAAACAACTTTCAAAAAAGAGGGCAATAGAAGCAAAAAAAATAACAAAAAGCAAGATATGCAAGTGTACAAGTCTCAAAATTAGTTTTAAACAGTACAGAAACAAGTTTTTTTTTTTATATAGAATAGAAAAAGAAATAACT
The DNA here is from genome assembly GCF_018340385.1 of Cyprinus carpio. Lineage (NCBI taxonomy): Eukaryota > Metazoa > Chordata > Actinopteri > Cypriniformes > Cyprinidae > Cyprinus > Cyprinus carpio. The sequence goes on from NW_024879183.1 coordinate 216,800, forward strand.
AATGTTAGGGCCTCCATAGAAAAAAAAAAAATCAAAAATTATCCTTTAACATCTCAAATATTTCCCTAGACAAAATGAGGTTACTTTAAGATCGAATGGGATTTTTTCCGAAAAATCCTGTTCTCAAATTGTTTTGAGACAAAAAACCCAACAAACCCAACCCAAAGGTTTCCTTTAAAAGAGATCTCAACATCACACACTGTGCTAGATTTTTCTCTTAGTAAATAATCTGGGGTCTCATATTTTTCTCCCCAAAGCTTTAGAAGATTAAACCACAAAGTGCATCAAGTCAAGGGACTAAATAAAGGGGGGAAATCATAAATTCAGAGAAAAGGCTATATTGAGAAGAAATTTTGCAAAATAAGGATATGTAAATTTTTCTAGGACAAGTTTTGTACTTGGGCACAAATTTTTTGTTGGAAATATAATGTACGATGCCCTTTATCAAAACTGTTTTAGAAAATAACCTGAGCTTTCTTTTTTTTAAAGCACATAAAAAGCTTGACTCAGTCTTGATTTTTAATTTACTAATTTTTATTTTTAAAACATTTATATGGAAGAAAAGTTTGAGCTCATATTGAGGTGGGATATTTCTTTTGTGCACATATTGACTTTGTGCACACTTTGTAAAGTTATTGAGATATTTCTGAAATTTAGAGAAGACAAAATGTAGGGATTCCGAGTCTTTTAGTGTAGGAGAAAATTTGAGCACAGGCATGTTGACATCCTCTTCTAAAGCTTTTTAAATGAGACAATGTGGACTACCGAGTCGCTAGCTAAGGAGACAAATCTGGCGACCGGTGTGTAAAGTTTTGAGATTGTTGAAATGGTAAAGAGATCATTTACCATCAAGTTTGAGAAGTAGGAGACTCAAGCAAAAGTTTCCATTCAATCTTAAAGTAACCTCATTTCTGTCTAGGAGAAATAATTGAAATGGTAAAGAGATCATTTACCATTCAATCAGATAGTCCAATCAAAAGACAATACATGTACCGCCATATTCTTTTGTTGTTTTATGTAGACAGTAAATTTCACATTTGTGATTTAACAGAGGAAACCATAACCTATATTTTTTTAATTTCATGCAAAAAAAGGGCTTTAAAGACAAAATTTTAATACTTAAAAAAAAAAAACTGGGGACACTAGTGTTACATATGTTGGTATTGCTCTAACTAAAAAATCTTGTACTTGTAAGTCCTTCTAGTGTGTTTGGAAATGTGGTGTATACAATGCTAAATGGAAGATAAATTGAAAATTTAAAAATAGTAACCCCTTGATATCTCAAAAGTTTAATGTGAAGAAAAAGCTGATATCTCAGTGAGACATATAAGAGAATCAGCCTTTGTATCCTGAGCGGGGTAAAACCCTTTGGACAGACATCAAGGAAGCACAACTGCACCCCCAGACAACATGGGTTAATCCCAGCTAAAAGGGACTTTCCTGCTCCCGCCTCCCCCCCCCGGGTGTTTCCCCGTCTCTACTCCTACCATCCTGACCAAAAAAGGGCCCCAAAAAAAACCATTGCAAAAAAAAAAAAAACACCAACCCTGAGCAGTAAGACAGTTTATAATGGGTCTTGGAACAGATTACAGTGAGACAAAAAAAAGATCTCCTTTCCTTTCTTTCAGTAGAGGATTGCCCTTTTAGGGAAACCTTCCACATTCAGTGGTCTACTTTTATTTCTCCCTAACGATTTTTAGGAAAAACATCTGATACACTGTTCAGACTAAAATGAGAAATACATGAGAATCACAACTAAGTCTCCTGAGGTCGCAAACGAGCAACCACTGAGCAATAAAATATTCCAATAATGGAGTCTTGATAGAGATTGCAGCAAGACATAAAGATATATTCAATGCTTCCAACACATTCTCTTTTTTTGACTATTTTTTCTCAAATATTTCATGTCTCATTTGTGTCTACTTATTTCTCCAGAGGTGAACGAGTTCCCCTTTCCCCCCGCAGCCGAGGGCCGATCTTCGAAGAGGGAAAAGGGAGATCAAAAAGGGCCCAAAAGGAGCTATAGAAAGTATTTTTTAAAAAGGAGCGTCTTACTTTGTTCAGTCTGTTATCACAGTTCCATCGAGATAAAGAGATTGTGTGAAAATTTAAGGAAAAGAGAAAGGAAATAAATTAGTGAATTTTTTTTAAATTGAATATTGTTATAAAGACTGGAGAACTTGATGAAATTGACGACATCTAATGCCCACAGTCAGTGAAAAGAACAGCCACTGGTATTTAAAAGGAAAAATAATGGTCAAGATCAACACGGGACACTAAACCTGATCATGCCCTAGACATTCGCAAGATGAACAATCAGAAGTTTTTTTACCTTGAGCCATTACTCATACTATCACTGAAGAGGGTGAAAACTAGGTCTGGACGCAGCTGTCACAGTTCCACAGAGATAAAGAGATTGTGTGAAAATTTAAGGAAAAGAGAAAGGAAATAAATTAGTGAATTTTTTTTAAATTGAATATTGTTATAACCTACAGTAATTCATAACGAGGGGTGATGTAGTATAAACAGTTAAATATTGTTACATGTACGTGCCTTTTATCCCTTTAGGGTGGCAATATTAGAGGGTAAAAGGGGAGTTTTGTTATAGTCCAGGTTCTAGTTGGAGAGAGAGCAGTTTTGTTTGTGCTGTCTGAGTATTCCCAAGTGTTCTGTATGCTGAGCAATCTGATGTTACAAAGCTAAGAGACGCTATGAAAACTATGTTACTTTTTATTGAAACATCACAGTGGGTGAGATTTGTGAAGCTAAGAAGCCTATGGTTTTGAAACATTTACTCATGAAAATAAATCAGGGAAATTTGGAATGTGTTCCCTAAGTATCTCTTTGAAACTGTTTTCATTTATTTCCTCGTGTACTGCAACTTGGGTTCTGCATCCGCTTGTCTCAGTGTGGAATTTGTCACACTCGCCTGTGGTGAAGCAGATATCAGGTAATCACAGATATAATGCAATGGAGGGCCAAATTACTCAATTAAATAATTAAATATATGTTGATATATATATAAATAAATTGTTAAATGCATAATAAATAATTAAATACATAAATAATTGCATATATAATTGTTAATTCATTCTGTTATTTATATATATTCACACTGGTGTTTTTAGGAAGCTGTGCTTTAATTAGGAATATTATAATAACAACCACAATTTATAATATTCAAACAAAATTATTATCCAATTGTTACCCTATGACAGTAATAGCCATATATTGTAAAATAATTGTACTGTAAAGTAAATGAAAATGAATATTTCTAGAGGTATATTATTTTTGCTTTATACTGCGGGGCCATTGAATGTTTGAATCTGATTGGCTGGACGAAGGTTCTGAGGTGTGCAAAGTTATTTTCAGGAAAACACATGGAGAACGTAGTTCCAGGCAGCCTCTTGAGCGCATTACAGTTCCATATCAATTCAAGTATAAAGTTAACTGTAACAGACACAGGACTAACAAAAAAACAACAACATGACAGACGATTTTCAGAAAGTAAAGACACATGATATTTCTCACTAATAACTTATTAATAACTGTATTTAGAATGCTGAGTCAACGTCTTCATGCCTGTTTCAGCTTTAAATGATCGCTTTTGGAACCGTGGGTGAGGACTTAGGTCGCGGTAGATTCCATAAGCGGTCTCTATTAAATGGTCTTCGCTGAAAAAATCCAAAATGGTAATCACAACTCAGAAGTCAGGTCAGCTATAGTTTCGGCCTCAAAATACAGGCAAAACAGTCCAATGGCAAACAAATCCAAAACAGTAATCCAAAAAACGTGAGTCAAAAAGCAAGGCAAAAAGTAAATGGTCATAAATAATAAAACAGCAAAGGAGACATGAAAAACGCTTTTAGTAAGGCAGGAACGGAAGGCACACTTGCAACGTGGCATAGCAAAACACATGTGGCTTAGCCACAGGGGTGACAGGAAATGACAAGACAGGAACTGATGTGGCAGGAACAGGAAGTGGCAGAGTCTAGAACTCAGGTGAAGGTTCCGCTGGTGGACGGGAGTCTCGACCATACGTTATAGATTCCTCCTCTCCCCAGGGAACACCTCCAGGTGTTTTTTTTTTTTCTAGGACGCACTCTGGGTCTGGGTGCTGGGCGATCTGGATGTGCTTGCAGAAAATCTCTGATAAGTGATGAATCCAAAGCAAACTTTGGGGTTGGCTACCCACCATCTCTCTCCCTCCACGCCTATAACCCCTCCCACCTTACGAGGAAATCCATCTGGACTCCCCTCCTCCTCTGCGTGAGAACGTAGATCTCCTCAACTGCAGGGCAGGCAGCTCCCCTGATCCTCGAGCTGTGGAGGAGGGCCTTCAAGCCAGTGGCATCGGGCTCGATGAGACATGTAATGGTTTCCCAGAAAGACACATGAAAGCAGAAGGGGAGAGATGTGCGTAATTAGTGAGTAGGAAGCTCTGTTCGGCATTTTGACAGGATTTCAACCTGATGGCGACCCGTGGGTGCGGCGGGCCAATGCACTCATAGGATCTCTAATTTTCTTGTACAGTAGCTCTGAGGCGCAGGTCACGTGGTGGAAAGCTATACCATCGTTGACCTGGCTGGAAACTCAGGATGAGGACGCTCATGCCGATCAGCTTGGGATCTTTTGAGAACGAATAGCTCCTTGGAGGCGGATATGAGCATTGTCCCAGACTCACCCACTTCTTCGATCCAGTCATCCACAGCAGGCACCTCCGATGGTCTCCTCCGCAGACCAGGGGGAATAGAGGAGGCTGATATCCTAGGCCACACTGGAAGGGGTAAGACCAGTTGAAGAGTGTGTGAGAGAATTTTGAGCTGCATCGCCTATGGAGGAATGGCGCCCATTTTTCCTGTTCCTGCTACAGTATGATCTCAAGTATCTACCAATTTCCCCTGATTAAGGCGCTTCCACTTGTCCATATATATATTTGTTTGAGGGATGATATCCAGAAGTGAGACTGACATTGATGTTTAAACTTCTGCAAAAGGCTTTCCAAACACGCGGATGTGAATCATGGCCCCTCGAACAACAATATCATCAGGTAATCCATAAATCCTAAATACTTGATTGAACAAAAACTTGTGGCAGTTCCATAGCAGTGGTACCTTTCAATGGAATGAGACGCATAAGACTTAGAGAACGAATGATGGAGACTATGATGGTTAAAAAATTTTGTGAGTTAGGTAGATCAGTGACAAAGTCAATGGACAGGTGACCAAGGCCTGGGGAATTGGAAGTGGTTCTAACAATCCTGCAGTGGCACCACGAGGTAGCCTGTGGACTGAGTAATAGATTGGACAAGTATTTACATAGCTACTGACATCTGCAGATAATGTAAAGCACCAAAAGCAGTATTTCTCAATCCAAAGCAGTGAAAGGTTGGTCCAGGATGCCCAGAAGCAAGTGAGAAGTGGGAACCCATTTGGATGATTCTGTTACGAGACTTGGATGGAACAAAATTTTCCCAACTGGAGACATTCCTGAGGGGATGGCTCTTCATGTTGTTCACGTTGAATTTCTTCCATAATATCCCAAATGAATGGGTGCCATGATGATGGAGGGTGGTAGAATAGTTTCAGGACTCCATCTGTGAATCAGCAGAATCGCGGGATAATGCGGATTAAGTGTATCTGCTCTACTATTTTGCTCCCCTGGTCGGTACATGTAACCGCAAACAATCAGTGAAGAAGAGGCCCATCTCTTGCTTGGCGGGATTCAAACGCTTGGCATCCTTGATATACTGTAGGTTTTGTGGTCTGTAATGATTCTGAAAAGGATGAAGAGCACCTTCAAGCCAATGCTAGTTCCATTCTTCAAGAGCAGATTCGATGGATAAAGTACCCCTTTATTACCAATGTAAGTAATTGCTTTCTGCCAAAGTTAACTTTGAGAGTAGAATGCACATGGATGTAACTCTACCTGGTGTTCCCTTGATGCTTGAGAAAGAATAATAGCACCCAATTCCACAGTCAGGAGGCATCTACCTCTTACCATGAAAGGAAGTGTAGGATCAGGATGCTTAAGAATTACGCGCTGTGGTGAAACTGGACTTGAGCCTCGTTGAATCGCTGATGTAGCACCTCTGTCCATACTAGCTTCTTGGGTTTTTCCTTTAAGTAGTGATGTGACAGGTGTAGCTATTGTACTGAAGTCAATGGATGAATTCTACGGTAGAAGTTTGAAGAAAAGCCTAGGAATCTGTTGCAACTCCTTGACATTGTTGTTGGTTTGAGCCAGTCTAAAACAGCTTTTTACTTTGGTATCATCCATCTTTACTCCTGCATGGCTAATATTGTATCCAAGGAATTTGGTTGATGTGACATGAAACTCACACTTTCAGCCTTAACAAAAGATCATTTTGGAGCAGACGTGATAAGACAGTTCTTACATGACTGATATGTTCTCCATAGAGCATGAGTAGACTATAGGGGATGTCGCCTATATAGACAATCACATACTGATACAAGAGGATCTTTGAAGACTTCATTAACGAAGGACTGGAAAACTGAAGGTGCATTGGCCAATCCATAGGGCATAAACCAAATACTCAGAGGCCCCCTACTGGTAGAGGAAAAGGTTTTCCATTCATCCCCCACGGATTCTGATGAGATTATAGGTCGACCTGAGGTCCAGTTTAGTGAAATAGCGAAGCTTCTAATTAATCTGCAGAAGAAGGAATAGCAGGCAAGTGGATGCAGGATTTAACCGATTGCATTGGGAGTGCTCGATATCAATGTGTAAGGTTTTAACCGCCATCTTTCTTTGTCAACAAAAAGAAGCCAGATGCTGCAGGAGAAGGGATGGTCTGATAAATCCATAAGATAAAGCTTCTAATGTATTCTTCCATGGTCTTGGTTTCAGGAATGGACAGAGGGTATATACGGGCTCTTAGGCGGAGAGGTGTTAGTGAAGGAGGTCAATGGCACAGTCCCAGGGGCTTATGAGGTGGCAGTTTGGTGGTCTTGTCTTGCTAAATACCTCAGCTAGGTCAGCATACCCTTTGGGGATGTTAGTTGGTAAATGAAAGGGTTCTCTGGCTGTAATGGCAGTGCAGACTGTAAGCCTGGTGGGGCAGTTCAAGACAGTGAGCAAGACAATGAGAGGTGACCAGCTGACCAACTCCTCTTCCCTTCCATGAAAACTGTGGGTCCTGTGTGGTTCATGGATATCCCTTAAAATGACTTTGTTTCCCGTGGTGATGAAATTATAGAGAAAGTTATTTCTTCTGTGTGAAGCAAAGTCCAACTCTGAGTTTTATGGGGAGTGTTTGATGATATGATATAACCTCACCAATCGGACCAATATCAAACGCAGTCAGCTACCAGGTTCATACTATCAGGGAATGTTCAACTGCTTCACTAAATCTCTTGATGAGAATCATTGCTTCCAGCCGTCTAGAATTCATTAACGCTTGAGAAATGGTGGTCTTGATTAGCAACTGACAAAATGATAAAGTGATAAACCTAAACTGACTTGTAAGTATTGGAATATGTGGACTCAATTTGATAACTTGAAGAGGGGTTGATGCAAGCCTACCAGACAGTTGGAACAGCGATGGCCTGATCCACCACAGTAGAAGCAGAGCTGATTGAGTAATCCTCCTTCTCCGTCTCATCAGCTGGTAATTGAGTTCTTCCAATGTGCATGGCCTCCATAGGGCTAGATTGACTTGGTATTTGAGCTAGTAGTAGGCACATATGAAGCAAATGTTAAACTTGAGATTGGGTTGTGTACGCAGTAGACTATCAATCTTTATAGCAAGGGTAACAAACTGAGAGAAGTCAAGGGAGTCATCTTTTGCATAGTAATCTATTTCTGAAGCTTAGCAGCAGACAGACTCTGAACGTAAAAAAGGTGCTTCCTCAAAGCAACATCATTAAAAACCACTTTGTGCTGCAAGAGTGCGTAAATTACGGCGCTTAATCAGAAGCAGGTCTGTTACCTTGCGGACGTAACTGGGTCAGTTGAGTTGCTGCATCCATGCCTCCAGCAGGATATTGAAAGACATCACAAATTAGCTAAGTGAAGTAATTGAACAAGACTGTTGACATAAAATATGATCCCAAACAGCTGTAGCCCACTCTAAAGCCTTCCCGGTAAGCAAAGTCATGATAAAAGAGCACTTTGTATTGGTCTTGGCGATATGTTTCAGGTTGGTTTGAAAAATAGATAGGAAACATTGACGTAGAAAAACCAGTGCAGTTATCAGGAGAGCCATCAATTTGTCAGGTAAAGCAAATCTTACCGGGTCAGGTCTTGGGGCAGGAAGAGACTGAATGTACCGTGTTAAATGCTTGTTGCTGGCTTGCAGTGTCAGTAGCTGGTGTTGAAAACCATTCAGCAGATCTTTTTTGATACTCAATGGTAGAAAGAAGTTGAGAGACATCCGCTGGATCCGGCCAGCTAAGTATTCTGTAAGGAGGACTTAGGACGTGTAGATTCCATAAAAGCGGGTTTTTATTAAATGGTCTGCTGAAAAAAATCCAAAATGGTAATCACAACCGTGTAGTCAGGGTCACAGGCTTTGGTCAAAAAAATACAGGCAAAAACAGTCCAATGGCAAACAAATCCAAAACAGTGAATCCAAAACGTGAGTCAAAAAGGCAAAAGCAATGGTCATAACAATAAACAGGCAAAGGAGCATATGAAAACCTGCTTAGTAAGGCAGGGAACTGGCAATGCCACGCACAATGTGGCATAGCAAACACATGGCTTAAATACAGGGGTGACAGGAAATGACAAGACAGGAACTGATGTGGCAGGAACAGGAAGTGGCAGATTTCAGAATTCAGGTGAAGGCTCCCTCTGGTGGACGGGAGCCCGATCAAGCGTGCTACGAGGAAATCTATCAAAAAGAGGTGTTGGATGGAGATGAGGAAGAAATAATCCTACTCACAATAGCGACTTTCTAAGCACAAAAAACAGACAAATCCCTTTAAATATATCATCTGATCGATGTCTTGAGGTGTGGAAACCATAGTATAAGTGGAATAATTGACTCCGGCTCCACTTCACCACCTAGGGTGTGCATTATTTTTCTAATAATTCACCCGTCTCCGAGTCAATTATTCCATACTACACTTCCAGTAAGGAAATTAAAATACTTTTATATATATGACCTTGGAGCACAAAAGCAGTCATAAAGCAGCATAGGTATATTTGTAGCTACAGCCAACAATACATGTATTTTTTTATTTCAAAAAATATTGATTTTTTTTTTAATTCCAGAAATCATTAGAATGTTAAGTAAAGATTGTTTTCTATGAAGATATTTTTGTAAATTTCTACCATAAATATCAAAAATCCTTTATTTTGATTAGTAATATGCATTGCTTGAAATTCAACTTTTAAAAAGTGATTTTCTCAATATTTAGATTTTTTGCACCTCAGATTCCATAGATTTTCAAATAGTTGTATCTCAGACAAATATTGTCCCTCCTTACAAAACCATACATCAATGGAGAGATTATTTGTTCAGCTTTCAGATGATGACTTATTTCAAAAAAAAATTGACCCTATGACTGGTTTTGTGCTCCAGGGTCACATATTATACCGACTACTGTACAATACTTCTTTCTTTCCTAATTTCTACACATGAAAGAGATATTTTCAAGTGCACTGAATGGCTTCTACACATAGACAGTTAGCGAATTTACAGAAAAAATGGTAATAACTTTTTAAATATGGATATTGTTCTTACAAAAACAAAATTTGCTACAGGAGGCCTTTTATTCCCCCGAGAGCCAAGGGGGAGGCAGGTTTTTATGGATGTATGTGCTTTTTTAGGGCTACTTTTGGACGGGTTTAACAAAACTGCCTACTGCCATTCTAAAAATGGAAGAGCCAGGATAATTTTTTTAAAATAACTTTGTTGTCGTTTTGAAAAAAGAAAGTCATATAAACCCAAAATGCTTTGATGGTGGTAAACATGGATAATTTTTTTATTTTTTGGGGGAATTTAAACCCCTTTGGGACAATGTCTGCCCATTAAATTTATTTATTTTAATAGTCAAAGTCAAGTCAAGTCTGTTTTTTGTCAATTTTCCACATGTACAGTACATACATACAGAGAATTGAAATTGTGTTACTCTCAGACCCCCCTGCATACAGATAACACTCAACAGTAGAGCCTAAAAATAAAGATAGATACAGATCAAATATAAAATATAAAATACAACTATACAAATAAGGGATGTAAAAAAATAAATAAATAAAAAAGTTAAAAAAGCTGCTTAAGGCACATGGCAGATAGAGTGCAAAAACCCGTGAGGTGAACAAACAGTGCAGATAAAAAGATTGTAGTGCAAAAGGACACCACAGGTCTTCAGGATGGCACACCAGGAACTGGTGCTGCCTTACTCTCCACAGTGCCTGTGATGGTCAGAGGAACATGCTGAGTGTGGCTTCTCCTGAGGTCACAACAATCTCTGCCCTTTCCCCCGAGAGAGATTGTTGTCACTGCACCCCGCCAGGCGGGTCACCTCGGGCCCTGTAGTTTGTCTCATCTCTGTTGGCCCGTGAGAGCCACCACAGTCGGGTCATCCAGAAATTTTAAAAAAGAGGTTGGGTTGTGTGATCGGTGTGCAGTGTGGGTCAGCAGAGTGAAAGGGGGGCTCAGCACACATCCTTGGGGGGGGCCCTGGTGTTCAGTGTGATGGTGCTGGATGTTGCTGAATCCGGACTGCCTGAGGTCTTCCAGTCAGAAGTCCAACAGCCAGTTGCACAGCTATGTTGAGCCCAGCTCTAGCAGTTTGTGAATGAGCTGTTGAGGGATGATGTGTTGAATGCTGAACTGAAGTCTATGAACAGCATTCACGATGAGTCTTTTTTCTAGATGGGGAGTGCTGAGTGGAGGGTAGCTGAGATGGCATCATCTGGCGAATCGGGTTGGCGGAATGCAAACTTGGAATGGGTCCAGGGAGGGGAGGGAGATTGATGGGTGTATGACTAGCCGTCAAAGCATTCATGAGGATGGGAGTAAGTGCAACAGGCGGGTTTGAAGCAGGATGGGGGAAAGGCCCTCGACTGAAAAGATGGTGGTAGTTTTAAAAAATGTGGGACAACAGCCTGACTAAGTGAGATGCTGAAAATGTCTGTGAAGACATCAGTGAGTTCTGCTGCACAGTCTTCTCAG